>NC_052619.1:65845121-66107756 GCF_016545825.1 Eucalyptus grandis | reverse complement strand
AAATGGAACTATAGTTCATTGTTCTTAATCAAGAACTTCCCAACAAAATGATTGAGTAGCATCTAAATAATTATATTTTGGATGTTACACCCACTCTTCTAGTCTTTGCTTCTTGTCTCGAACAATTTTCTAGAGAGGCTTGTCTTACTGCTAAATATAATATCAGCTGTACCCATCAATAACATTTCTCCTCATGAACATTGTGTGGTAGTGTCCACAATTATAATCTTCTGCAAGTCTTTGATAGAGCTCGTTTTATAAATCTTCTTTGACATGAGCACAAAGTTAGTATCTCATGCCTTTTACATTGCTTCTTTAAGTATGACTCGAGCACAAAAAGTAAAGATGTAAGGATCCTATCTCTAATTGCCTTCATGTGTCCCACCATGTTACCTATGGGAACACAAGATATTTTCATCTTTCAATCCCTACAATCATCGACTCATGTTCCCTTCTTCACCAACAATTCAGTAGATTATATCACACCTCTGTTCACTTGTGAATCTTCCTCTCTAAAACTGCCTTCTTCCTCTAATCTTGATGTAGGTCCTATAGGCATACTACCTTGTTCTAACATGTCTACTCCATCCATGGTTCTTCACTGACCAACATTGTTGTTCCACTAGAATAAGTCAACCTTCTATTTCACTGCACAACTACCATTGGTACTTTACCATCGCTTTTCTTTCCGTACCTCGCACATAGAGAAGCTAGTACTTATTCTATCAGGCAAAAAGCAATAGCATATAAGTTGTAGGCCCTAAACAAATCTCATATATGGGTTTTGGTTGATTTGCCTCGATATGTCCATATAGGATGTAATTAGGTATATGATATTAAAATAAAGGCATATGGTAATATGGACCATTACAAAACTCAAATAGTGGCGAAGGGCATTACTCGGGAATATAGAGTTCACTATGAAAAGACTTGCTCCCGTTGCACACCTTTATTCTATCCATAGTTTTCCCATTGTTGTGCAATCAAGCTTTCATGTCTATTCTAAATGGATGTTAAAAAGCATTCATGAATAGTGATTTACTTGATACTCATCCTTCTAGCAAAGTATGTCAATTACATAGAGCATTATATAACCTCAAAGAGGCTCCTCATACATGGTTTCTAAGCTTAGCTCCACCATGGAGTTTTTGGGTTTCAATTTCAATTAAAACCATGCTCTTTTGTTCAGTTCACATTTCGTGGGTATATGCTGCTCTTATATGTGGACAATATAGTTATTATTGGCGATGATCATATTTAAAATTCAAGTAGTATCTCATTCATCTTTCACAAGCCAAATATGCTAGTAATCTTGTCTCTCAAGCCCAAATCACTACAAAAATGTCATTACAATTCCTATTGAGACCAATGCCAAATTTAATTCCACAAATGGGGCTCTCTTTTAAACCCTACACCTATTGGCAGCTAGTTGGCAGTCTTATATATCTCACTTGTTTCTCGACCTAAAATTGCCTATACCATACATATTATTAATTCGAACATGATTGCACCTTGTACAAGTCATTTTGTTGTGGTCCTTCGAATTCTTCACTTCAATAGGGATATTATTTCATGGCCCTCACTTTTTTGCTCGTTCTACTTTGGAGTTGATAGTTTATTTTGCTGTGGACTGGGCTGATAACTTTCAAGATTGTCACTCCACTATGGGCCATTGTTTCTTTGGTACCTCATTTGTCTCATGAAGTACTAAAAAACAGGCCCTATCCTTCACTCTAGTACAAATGCAGAATATCGAACTCTTGTTGATACGATATGAGAATTACTAGAAGATATGAGACTACGCCGTGTAATGGAATAGTCATTCATTGCGATAACCGAAGTGCTATCCCAAATAGCACATATTGATTCCGTAAATGCATCAAGAGCATTGAAGTAAACTGTCGCTTCACCCGATAACATATTCTCCATGGCACTGTTTGACTTGTCTCTACTTCATCTGCTGAACAAATTGTTGATATCTTCACCAAAATACATTTACTTGGGCATTTTTGGGATCTTTCCTCCAAACTTAAGTTGACTCTTTGAAATCACTTTAAGTTTGCAGGGATGAAATATATTTAAGAGATTTCGTATATTTCCATTAATTGGTCCCGATTAATTTTAATTGATAATATGTTACTTTAGATAGTCAGTCTGTAAAGCCTATAAATAGGCCCGTGGACTCTGCATTTGATAATGCACAGAATATTGCATCTTTCCGTCATCACAATTGCCAATTATACTTTTCACTCCTAAACTTCCTCGCATTTAGTTAGTCACGTGTGTTCAAAATTCCTAATGAATCTTTTGAACACGAGGTTCTTGACAAAGACAAATTGACTTCCATGGCATCAGTTCTTTCGTAGTTGACCATTGCGGAGTTCTCTTTAACGACGAAAGTACCGCTCGCTGTAACATGAGATAACAAGCCACCTTTCTTGTCGCTTAAATCTCGAGATTCGTTATTGCATGACGCTTCCATTCCTCCCCCCGGTTTGAAATGACAAGGAAGATAAATACCAAGAGGAGCGAGAAATGACAAGGAATGTCGCGAGTTCCCATGCCGAATAGCGTAAGCGACCGGGTCAGAGGCCTATAATCCACCTAGCCCCGAATTTAAAGCAAAAATGGACCGAGAGAGACAGCAAACACGCACAGTGCATAAAAGATAAGCAGCGAAAAGGACGAAATCCTGAAAGCGGATAAGCAACGAACCACTAAAAATCGAATCGTAAGCAAACGAACACGGCAGGTGACGCGTCGGCATCAACCGCCGGAATCGCAGCAGTAGCATCAGCAAAAGCTCGAAAAAATCACGGCCGCAGCGCGGGAGCGACGCTGACCGAGCGAGCGAGCGAGCTAGCTCGCAATCGCCAGAGCGCGACAGAGAGACACGGAGAGACAGAGAGGGAATCGAAGGGGAGGCGCACCTGTCGCCGCTGCAGAATTCGTAGAGCTTGCCGCGGCTGGAAGACGACGAGGGCGACGTCGACGTCGCAGAGCACCGCGAGCTCCCGCGCCTTCTTCATCAGCCCGCCCCGGCGCTTCGAGAAGGTCACCTGCCGGCTGCTCTTGTCGGCGATCCTCCGAATCTCCACCTTCCTCCGCCCCATACGCGGCGGCGGCCGGCCCCGGCGCTCCGAATCGAAGCAGAAAAAGCTCCTCGAGAGAGAGAGCGAGAGTGTGTGCTTGTGCGTGCGTGCGTGCGGGCGGGCGCGTCGAAGCAAAGAAGAGGGGGCCGTGAACTGAAAAGGACGCGCGCCAGCCTTCCCTTTCGTTCCGCTGATTCGTCGAAATCTAATTTAATGTTGAGTTGGTCGATTCAATGATTAAATAATCCCGGAAATTAGGTGCGACGACACGTGTCATGCCCTGGGACGCCTCCGAGATGCTGCTCTTCTTTTTCTTTTTGCCTTTTGTTTTTTCCTCTCCGCTTTTTCCAGGATTTGCCGTCACCGCTCTCCGACACATGATGGTGTTTCGGTTCGCGAACGCCTTTTCGGCAGATGGGGTTTATTATTCAATACTCATGAAGGGAACTGGCTAATCCTTTTTTTTTTTTAATTATTATTATCGTGATTATTTTATAAAGTGGGTGCCAAGCATGTGGCAGTAGAGTAACTAATGGAAATTTCTAAAAATTTATAATTCCTAGCAAAATCACTAATTGCATCTTTGATCATAAAAGTTTCTATTTTTAGCTTATGACTTTTTCTCGAAATGTGCATTTTTCGAAATGATGTACGTGCCCATTACTACTTTTAGCGATTTTAAATGTTGCTGTTATAACACTAATTAATGAATTTGTTATCCCTTTTCTTTATTTTGGAGTCCAGTCAATAGGGTTATTATATGAAGTGTGTGCAGGACCATGCTCATTTGAAGAAGACCAACCAAAGTCGCCTAGAATTTTTGAAACATTTTGAGGATAGTAATTGTACCGAGTTCTAGAGCATCCTTTACTTAAATGCCGAAGATGCAATCTCTGCGTACGAAAGATCGATTATCGATCAACATTGTAACGGGTGCACTTCTTGTATAAATCGAGGCTCTTTTCTTATTTCTATTCATCTAAACATTTCAACAATACAAATTTTTTTCTCAAAACTTCTTTGTATGCGTAACATGAGCAGGCGAGTGGCGAGTAATCGATCATTGAAAAGGAAACTTAATTATGTCTATATCGATTTAAAAGAGAACCTAAGTTGCCACACGGTCTCGATCTTAAATGATCAAACCTATGACATAATCATGTTACGATAGAGTAATTAATAGAAGTTTCTAAAAAATTATAACAGCCAATTATAAAGTATTTTGTATTTTGATAGTAAAAATTTCTATTTTTGGTTCGTGACTTTCTTCTCCAAATGTGCTATTCTTCGAATTTTGTACGTCGATCTTTTAGTGCTGCTGCTGTCAGGATATGGATGAGATTTGTACAACTTCAATAAATAATAATGGTACTCTTACCAAAAATAAAATAAAAATAAATAATAATGGTACAGTCATTAGTAATGCCAAAGAGCTCCCAGCCAATCACGAAAAACGGAATTTGTGCAACTTGATATTCAAGAAATCGCCACCAATAGCTGACATTTGAAACTTTTTCACATGTCTTATGTGTTTTCCGGTATTATCAGCAACATTAAATTTGACAAAATTAATTTCCAAAAAACTATCGAACTGTTATTTTCGGCAACAAACAATAATATTTTCACCCAGGCATCAGTCTTTAACGCACTTTTCTTCAAAAATAATTAAACAGGGATGAAAAACACCGATTGATTCTCAGGAGTGTCGCTGTCTGAAGCATCTTATTATGACAATTGGGTCAAATGATTTCTGATCCGTGGACAGATAAAGACGGGAGAAATCGCCATCTTACTTTTGGTTATGGATAAATCCTGTCTCGTAAGCTAAACATTTTCAGCCGCGGACATCGAATGAAGACTTTGACGTTTTGTGGTTTTTTTAAGACAGTGTGCTTTTCCGACCAAAAAAAAAAAAAAAAGACAGTGTGCTTTCATGGGTGCACATGCACTGTATTATTCGAAGGAGGTCGACGGAGCTAGTGGACAAGTGGCAAAATATCAGGCAAAGTGGACGTGTCTTACCCCACCTTTTAGTTAAAGAGGGCGGTGAATCTCTAGGGGTATATGAGACTTTCTTGGGTGGACAATAAGGATGTACCCGTTTGGAAAGAAGAAATTTTGGTGAATTTAGTTTTCTAAACTTTGACACATTTCAAAATGATTCATTTTCTGTGAAATAAATGAAATGTATGTTTTGTATCATCGAAAATTTCATGATAAAAGAAAAAAATTCAATAGATATTATTTTCAAGTAATATTGTTAGTTTTCAGTTTTTGATAGTTTCAATTTTTTTTTTAACTTCTTGTTAGAAAGAAAAGTACTCATTGCCCAATCTAAACTTAAATTTAAACTTATTGTTTTTAGTTCACAATTAATGTTTGATATATATCGATTAGTTTTCTGTCATTTAAATATCGAAGAATCAAAAATAACTTTCAAAATAATTTTTCTTTCAAACAACCAAACCCAAATGTTTGATTTAAAAGATAGTATAGTTCAATGAATGTCAAACGCAATAAAATAAATATGAATTATACATCTTTTTACAGCTTCTTCAATCACTAAACAGCCTAGCGTTTCCCCACTAAGACCATGGCTGAAGGACTGCCCCTTACTTCGCATAAGATAATCACTCATCTTTTGAAACAAACACTAGTCTTATGTTCACTTTGATGCTTTCATTCGTCCATTCGTTATTGTTCTCGATAATGATAATGATGGTGATGATGATTGTGATGATGATGATGATAGGGCACTTCAGCAATTGGATACAATTAGGCCCTCAGAAAATCCAAGTCGATAGAATGACACGAATTGGCCTAATCGTCTAACACAGCAAATCATGAAGAACAAACAAAGTTATCAGGCTACAGGATATTCATTAAGTTAACGACGATTGATGGTCCATGATTGATTGGATGAATTTATGAAGACGATGTGATGCTGACAGCTAAGGCAAAGATCTCTCTCTCTCTCTTTCTCTGTCGACTCAAAAGCCACTTGCAAAGAAGCATATCCATTGAGCTTGTAGAGGCAGATTATTTTCTACAAGCTTGAAAGTACTAATCCAATGCTTTAGCAAGCAAACGACCAAAGCATTTAGGATTACAAAGCTCCTAAGGTCCAGCGCAATTAAAGTTAATAATAGCATTATCGATCGGCATGTTCTGTCAAACGACACATAAAAAACACTGGTTCTTATGGCCAGAATCGACACAGGCTCATCAGCCGTGTTATCTTCAAGGCAACCATCCGGGCATGAAGTTATTTATACTTGGTCCTCCCGTTATAACAGATGACACTGGATCGGGCTGGTATCTGCAATCCATCGTTTCCAAAGAAAGAAATCCGAGATTAATGGATGGAGCAATAGTTAAAAGGAGGGGATTTTTTACTGGGCAGGCAAACTAATCTCCTTAAACAACGCTAATGTCGACATCTGTAAAGCAAGTCAACTATGGTGTACGTAATTGAACACTCGTTGCTTGTCGTGACATGGTTAATCTTAGGTGAGGCACAACACGAGCTCCAAGCCCATCAAATCCATTCCAATCAATCAATCCTTCATCTAACCAATGTCAAAGAAAACCCAACAATTTCTATCAATCCCATGTATGTATGCAATTGGGTCGTGAACAGTCAAAATGTGACATGGACTCAAGCCCATCAAAATCATTTAATTGTCTACCCCTGTACAAGTCACTACTTGGAACTAATCAGAACAAAACCAGGAGTGACCAGTAGCAAAACATGAAGATTGGCTTGATTAAGGATTACTTACCCCATTTGCAAAGTGGGTTCACATTCCAAGGATGAAAAAGGCTTCGCTGTGAGGCTGAGCAAGTGGCTGTGGCGGCAGTGGCGGCGGCGGCGGATGACCGTATCCTCCGACTTCCTCGGCATGTTGATTTAACTGGAGCGCATTCACCCGGTATCCTTCCATCAACTGAAAAAGCCCATCACCCCAAAATCCGTAACTTATATTCAGTGAAGATGAACCATAATCATGCAGAGGGACAAAATCGTAATATCAATTTGGTTGAGATGAGAAGGCGATCCTTCAAACCCATAATACGACTCGAATTTGATCATAGTGTCAACTTAGTCAAGGCGATGGAATGATTCATCGAATCTTTTAATACTTCTTCAAACTTAAATCTCACATGCATTGTGTGAACATGCTCCAGTTTTAGTGTTTGATGTAATATCAGAGTGTTGAGTTTAATGAGCAGGTGCAATTTTCACAAAATGACATAGTATGCTAGTCGTTAAACTTAGGTTCCGCATGGCCTACCCGTTGATTCAAGGTCCTGTTTGCTTCGTGGAGCAACTGTTCCTGTACGCAGTTGCTGCTATTAACAACGGACTTGAACATACAGATGAATACAGAATTAAGAGAGTTGGGAAGATAACACACCCCGATGTTGAAGATCAGTCAGCTGATCTAACATGTACTGAGTCTGCAAAAATCAAGAAGAAAGTGAAGAAACCGGGGTGCACGTAAGTTTGAGCAAGTTCATTGGGCAAAATCCTCGAAAACAAGATCAATTCGTGAAACATTCATTGAGGCAATTTGTCATACGCAGCAGAATAGCTGCGACGACATGCCTCCTGATTAAGAGATAGATTACCTTAACACGGGATGAAACATGCTGGCGAAAATATGAATGACATAGCGTGTTATCTTCAAGGTATGCTAGGAATGCTTAGTAGATCATCGTGGCTAAATAGACAATATAGAAATAAATTCGCCAAAGTAGGATGAATTCTTTAAAGGGGAAGGTGCAAGATAAAGCTTTGGGCACTTTTCGGATCATCCATCGAATCTTGATGACAGGCACAATAGTAAACAAGCCTTAGCAGAAGAAACCCCAAGGGAACATGTATTAGCATGTCATTTTCTCTAAACAAAGTCATCCAATTGACTATTTCAACGCAGTCATCGCACTTCTTGCAAAATCTGTCTTGACAGTTGCAGTATTTTAGTAGTGCAACAGTATAATGATGGCAGATCCACGCATTCGTTTTCCTTGGTTCGCTACTAAGTTAGGCAGACCGATGAACACTAATCACAGCGATTGACACAGTAACTTGTATTCACAATAACTCAGGATGTGACTTAGATAGAATTCATGAATATAATTTACATACTCTTCGTGATCTGATCTGCTTCAATGACCCATCTAGCTGTCTTTCCAAGGACTCGAGCTCTTTGCTGTAGCTGGCCAAGTTCTTCTCCCAGAAGATTCTAGTTCACGATGACACAGATAGACCCCAATCATGTAGGAAAATAACTACATCCTGCGAATGCTGACATTTAATTAAAGGACAATAGAAACTTCAATACCTTTGAGTTCGCTGTAGGGGCTTCATAACGTGCCTTAAGTCTCAAATATTCCTGCTGACAGCTTAACTCCTACATGCGGACCAAAGGAAAGGCCAATAAGAGCTAGAAAACAGATATTCACCAGGCTCAGGCAATGGTTTCGTTTATGGTAACAAATATATGCAGTACATATCTACAGATTCGAGTTTTGGCACAAGTACTGCATCGACATAAGTTCGCTACGACATGGTGTATGTCCTTGCGCATGCATGCAACAGTCAAATTTGGTGAAACGTTCATGATGAGCAGGGTGTAGTTACTAGACACTGACATTCACTGTTCAGTCCAAATTGATAGGCAATTTGAATCGGAAACTTCATAATTAAAAGTCTGATTGGTCGTAAAACAGCCAAGCAGATTTAAAACCAGTTCAAAGAAGATTGCAGACAATGTCTTATAAAGCTTGAAATTCCTCCTCTCCTGGTCAAACAAATTAACAAGTAGCAGATGTTGAATTGCTATCACTATTCTCAACGTTACAGTAACATTCCTTTCTAACAAAGACCATTTGAGGCTCTTAAAGACAAGGTTTTACAGAAATGTTATCCACATCCCTAAAAGGATCAATAATATCCAAAAGCTATATGGACCAATCTCTATTAGAATGCTTAGACGACCAACCTTTGCCTACTGGCTCACTGGGGTTTATCATATGAGCAAAATGCGGCTAATAATTCACGTTTAGCCCTTCCTTTTTCTTATGGGTTTCCAGTGAGTCTACAACAAAGACAAAAAGAAAAAAGCAATCGCAACAACAATTTAATGCACTGATGTACCATCACCAAGCCTTTTTGCTACTAAAAAGGACTTAATTCAAATAATACTTTTACTGACTGATGCTCGATTCACTATATGAAGTTCAATGACTAAAGGTATTTCTAATATCTTTTAGATTTTTTCTGTTCATGCAAAAGAAACTCGCCGTCGGTGATAAACTCTAGACTTGAATTTCATTACCACCTTGGCGATGTTTACTTCCATGAAGTTATATCTTCTTACAGTATAAACACAATCGACTATCGAGGTAGTGGGGCATCTATGCTCATGCCCTTGGATTTTGAGGAAAAAAAATGCCACAACCATCTTCTTTTTGTCTCTTCTGCTTATCTTTTTGTAACCAACTCGATCATAGACGTACATTCATTTTCACTTGTAAAAACCCACATCCACCAAACCATAATCGTTACTCGTCTTTATTCATCGTTTGGCTAATCAAGTTTATGATCAGCTTACTTGATTACAAAAAGGCTATTTATGTTTCTTTCTATTAAAGTATTAAATATTGAATCGTTTTAATTTAACAAATTAAGCTTTTGAAGCAATCGGAAGCGTGGATCCTTTAACTGAATCCCCTCAATACTTATCCATCCACAAGCATGTGAGACAAGTCAAACTCAATCAGGACCGTTAGTTGTGTTGCATTATGCATTTGCCACACCATGACTTTATTTTCCAAACAATTACGCCATTGTATGTTCGGCATTTGCATGACATGTTTGTGCTTCAGATGCATATGGCTAATTAGCTAGAGCATAAACTTGCTCGTGAGAAATCTCATAGCTCCTCATATGGTAAAAGACACAGAAAAACACCAACCTTTTTGTGACCAGCAAGGTGAAAAGAGAGACTAGACAGGATGAGAAACTAAATCACCAGTTAATAACAAATTAACAATTGCTTTCTCCTTATTCACTCATGCAGACTGGTCGAGTAGAGAGCATGCACTTTCAGTTAATGTGATGTAATCAGACGTAAGTTCATCGAACCTTATCAGCAAACTATAGACCATTCATAATAGATAGTGAACGAACGTGAATAGTGTGTGAATAAACTTCTCGTGATCTACTTATAAACCACAATCAGGCATTGAGAAGATCGGGACCGGCAATAATAGGAAGATTCAGCTAACAGAGGAAAAGCTAATGTATGTTCAGAGATATTGTGACCGGCAGTACAGTCCATTACCAAGGATTCTCGCGGACACGTTCGGCTCAGGGCTCCATGGTTGCACTTCTGATATCTCTCTAGAGTTTTGAGCATGCTACAAAATTATTGTCGAAAAGCATGAATTAGAGTGGAATAGAATGGTTAATAAAAGCACGTAGATATGCGAACTATAATCACGTGTGGTAAGTTCTCAAATGCTTTTCAAGCCGTCGCTAATCGCTGGAAGATACTGTGCTCCTTTGGAGACGTTCAAAATGAGTGAATTCAAAGATAGAGCAACTTACACAAGCACCGGAACTGCTTTGCAAGTGACCTAATCCGAATCATTCATTGCTTTGAAGATATTAAGCTAGGTAGTACAAAGCATATGAACAAGAGCCATAAGACGAAAACTTTGGAAAAGATTAATAGAACCCGTTGAAAATATCACATCGATTAAGGCGAGGGTGTCGGCAAGAAATTCGTAAAAACTATTGCTTGAAAATCCACTAATCAACAGAAAAAAAACAGGCAAATAATTTTAATTATGGACTAAATGTGTCGCCTAGAAAATTCTAGAAAATTGTAAGCTCGTGTAAGTACGGTGTATTTTTTTATTATAATTTTTTTTTGCAAATCACAAAGGAAAAAATACAATCAGACAGGAAATGGAATAGTTTTCTGGCAAAGAAGGAAAAGGCTTAAGATGGGGAGCTTGATAGTTCAGTCTCAAGAGGAAATAAGCGATCCTACGGTTAATAACAAGAATCCCCGCAGAAGGCACATCTCCAAACCTTTCGGACACAAAAATCACACGCAGGCGGAGATCGCGTTTGAGAGAAGTCCACCCACGAATCATTAGGAAACGCCAAGCACACCCCACAAACGGAGACGTGAAGAGAGAGAGAGAGAGAAACCAGTGGAAACCCTGCATCAACTTCAGGAACATCAAACCCTAGGACGAAGGTTGATGTCTGGATTGGATGTTCAATCAGATTGACTGCGCAAGGCAATATGGATGGATAGAGAAGTGAAACACAGCGGTAAGATAGGCAACACCAACATGGAATAGAACATTCGTCGCTTGGATTTTTAAAGCATTGATTTAACGCAACATCTCTTAGGGAAAATGGTGTCTTTTCTGTCTACGAAAAGCTGTGTTACCGAAAGGAAAGAAAAAACTGCAGTCAAGTTGAGCAAGAGGTTGATCTGCAAAAACCAAAAGAAAAAGGGAAATTTGATATAATGGCATAGACAAGAACCCAAAAAAATGGGAAGCTGAATAAGCTTTAGCAAGACCCTAAATCTCTTCCTCAAGGTAGAGACCCTCAAAACCCAACAGATTCTGAAACGAGGAAACGAAAAAAATCAAGTAGGTTTGAAAGATGGTTTCTGCCAGGACAAATTTTCATGATCTGCTGCAAAAATGTCGGCTTCCTTTTCTGGGGCCGCAGATTCAGAGAGGAAAGGAAAGCAACTAATCAGACACGCTTCAAGATTTTGAGTTTCACACGAGACCCTTTTGATGGAAGGAACCAAAAGAAGTTTCGAGGTTCAGGAGCTTTACCGGATCAGAAAATCTTCAGCATCATCCTCAAAGCTCTTCTTTTTATTATCACGTCAAAGAGCAAAAGATTGGATTATGTTGAGGATATGTCGGTCAAGACCGGTTTGTGTTCTCAGGCAGTGCGTCTGATCGCACTTTGATCAGACATACCATAAAAATGTCTGATTTTTACGTTAAATTGTGAACCAAAGAAGGAAAGAGAGGAAGGAGAAAGGAGCTCAAGAAAAGAGAAGAAAGACAACACAAAACTAGGAGCCACGGAAGGCTTAGTAGCTTCTTTCCATGGTTTCCCTTTTGCAGATCTAACATCAAGCAACCGCAACATTCTAGAAAACGCCGAGACATTCATCAAAAGGAAAAAAATAAAATAAAATCGTTCAAACCTAAACATCAAAAGAGAGGAAAAAAGATACAGCAACTTTATTTCCCTTAAATTTTCAAAGAAGACCGAAAAAGCAGGAAACCATCACCCTTCAGAAACCACCCCAAGAGAGCACAAACCGATATAAATGAAAAGAAGCAGAAGAAAAGGTTAAAACAACCAAAATCTGGAGATCTAAGATGACCCAATAGAGTCAGAGAGAGAGAGAGAGAGAGAAGAAAGAGGAGAAATGGTAGGTTTCACTTTGGTTTCCTTGCTTCTTCTTCTCTTTCTAACTTAGGAGAGGCTATGCGAAATAATTTGTTGTTGTTTGGTGATAATACCTCGAGGAGCTCTGCTGAACTCATTACAGCTTTCCTCTATTAAGAAGATGATGAGCAACCTCCGCATCGCAAAGCACGGAAAGCTCACTTTTTCAAAGACCATTCCTTCTCTTCAAAGGTCACCTGCCTGTTGATCTTGTTCTCGATCCTCTTCAGCTCCACCCTTCCTCTCCCCATCTTTCCCACCACCCCGCCCTACCTTCTTTTTCTTTTCCCTTTCTCTTGTCTTTGCTGTTTTCATCACCAACCCACAATCCCACAAATTTGTTCACTTCTTCAAAGATCTCTTCTCAGTTTCTGCAACCTTTCTTGTGTCTAGCCATACTTATGCATGGTCTCTCTCTTCCCTCCCCCTCTCTCTTAGGAACCCTCTACACGGTAAAAGTCAACAAGATAGTAGCCCCTCTATGTACTTTTTGTCATGAAGCGGAATTTTAAGGGGAAATTACAATGTCAAAGAGACCAGAACCACCCAATAAACAAAAACCCCACCCCCCAAAAAAAAAAAAAAAACCTTCCCAATTAGTTGATTGCATAGTGGTTCGTACATTATTATTGCCAAGTAAAGGTAAGACTTTGAAAATCGCTAACCATGAGTTGCGTTAAATGTTACTCGGGTTCATTGTATCAGATTGAATCAAATCACATATCAAGATATTTATTTTGTAAGACTCACAAGTTAAATCTTATCGAAATATATGAATTCTTTAAGTGATTTATATGATGTGATTGGATTCCCCATTTATAGTATCGTTGGGAACAAAAGTCAATCGGACGGTGGAGGAGCAAGGAAGACGAGCTTAAGAAACGTCGTCTAACGGAGACCAGGAGAGAAAGATAACGGTGAACTACGAATTAAAGAGGAACACGTCGGAGAGGCTGGCGAGATCAATGCAAAAGGTCCCCGATCATTGCCACGTGTCAAGAGGAGGAGTGGAGATCATTTCTAGGTCCACCTAAACTGACCATTTCTTTTTTGGTTTGGGCAAAAATCATGCAACAGCAACCTTAACAAAAAGCTTAGGCAAACTCGTATGTTCCTACAAGTACTTCAGGGTTATCTCTATTGGCGGATTTAATTGCGCCACTATAATTTGTTGCGTCAAATTTTTTGTGTGAGACAAATGCTTTCAATAAATAAATAAAAAATGGGCTAATTCCATAAAAAAAGCATCAACTTTAGGTTGATGGACAAATCTATTAAAAACTTTTTTTGTCTCGTTTAAAAGCACTAAACTTTAGGTTGAGGGACAAATCGGCATGAACTTTTTTTGTCTCGTAAAAGCGCAACTTTAGGTTAAGTGACAATTCGGCCCCAATTTTTTCTCATAAAAAATTACAAACTTTATTTCCTATCAAAATCTAACCCCTACCATTAACTTTCTATTTGAAGTTAACCTTATTTTAGGAGAAAATGTTCTAGCTATGAGATTGATGGATCTCATTTGTGGTTTCTCTTGCCGAGGGCGGTGATACGAGCCGTATTACGACAAATGATAAAGTATAGGTAGAGAATTCAATCAGATTTTTTTCTTGTGAGATGACACGATTTTACGTTATTCTTCAGGCGCCCAGCTCAAACAAGAAGGCAGGTTAACGGTGTTGCTTGATAAGTGCACATGGATTTATTGATAAAAACAATCAATGAATTTAAGTTAAGGGGGCGGTTTAGGATTTAAGTGAAGTTGGTGATTTTTCAAAACAAAAAAAAAAGGGGCCAAAATTTTGTCACTCGACCTAAAGTTGATGATTTTTTATGACGAAAAGTTCGCCAAATTTGTCACTTGACCTAAAGTTTGTCTTTTTTATGACAAAAGTTGGGCGATTTGTCCATCGACAAAGTTGGTGCTTTTTGGAATTAACCCAAAAAAATATGGCACTTCTAATAATTGGCATATGTACATCACAAATGTTATTTATCGAAAAAGATTTGGAAAGCGGTCATCGTAATTATCGAAAAAGATAAAATATACACATGTTCGTTTGTGACGTTTCGGGGGTAACATAAACAACATTTTTTTTTTTATAAATTATTGGCTATCTTCCCGATAGCTTGTATCTATAGGAAAATAATTTATCCAATATACGGAGCACGGAGTGAAAAGTTGAAATCCCGACACTCCCTTTCATCTTCATGCCTATTATTCTTGTTATTTTGGATATTCATGTCCCCGTTATTTGTCTGATTTAATTACGTCGAATCCCTTGTCGTGTGCAAGGTCCGACTTCCACGCCAGGGGAAGTGTTATATAGCGTGTTATGTAGACATTCTCTGTCCATTTCCCACACCTTGAACTTTCGTGGAAAACAATTTGCAACCCCTTTCCAATTGACTCCACGACTTAGATTAAGAACGGGTTTTTTTCCCAGCAGTTGCAACTATAAAAGGACATTATAGCCTTTCATGAGATGTTCAACAAAGTCCTCACTATCATGTCGATTTTTACATATAGTCTTGCCAGTTTTGAGGTATTGCAACTTTCTGATGAACACCAAATACACAAGTTATGATATCTTGGCAACACGATCATAGCATAGCCAGCAAACTCGTGCGACACAATGACAGCAATAACATATAGACATTAGGCACCAAAAAGAAGGAAAGAAAAGGTATTTCACGTATCGATTACAATTGCAACGACTAGGCGACCAATGGCCATGTTCGGGGCAACCGATGTTTGTCAGTCTGCCTCCTCTTTGTCATCTCTATTGAGAGTCGACCCTTGCATCTTCAGTGACCATCGCCCAGATCTATGACAAGGGTTGCAAGCCTCGCCATTCAATGTGAATAAATTCATGACTTTCGTATGCGATCTCTCTGTTTAATCCGCATCGTCATTAATTGTCCATTGAGGCCGAGCGTGGTACTGCCATTGGATTCAACATAAGCATGTTTTTTACGTGTTCAATGAAAGGGTTCAAATGAAAAAGAAAACACATGGTGTTCGAACCTAAACAGAAACGGAAAAATTCAAAGACCAGTCAACTAGGTGGAGGGGCGGCCGTCGCCGACTCGCTGCCCATCACCCTTCTCTCTCTCTCTCTCTCTCTCTGTTTTATTTTTCTAATGTATTTGAAATGTGTTCTTTTTGTGGGATTATGACTAAATGTTCTAAAGTTTAAGATATTAAAAGAAATTAGAGTTTAATATTTAGATATTTTATCGCCCCTTATACTTAGTCTGGTCTTTTGCCTAGTATTAATGCTCTGTTTGTTTAAAAAAAAAAAAAAAGAAAATCGAAGAAAAAAATTTCCTCATTTTTTCGGCACTTAATTCACTTAGGAAAATGGGGAAAATTGTCCAAAAAGTCTTAAATCTATTACACTTTTGCGGTTCGGTCGTAAAATCTTTTGATTTTACTAATTGCATTCTAAACATTTTCATATTTTACAAATTGAGTTTATTCAGTCAATTTTAGTCAAAATTAGCTGACATAGATGCCAAACCATCCTACGTGATATGATCAGCACCAACGTTGACAAATTTTAATAATATATTTTTTATTTTTAAATTTTGTTACTAATTTTTTTCCTTTTTTTCTTTTTTTTTCCCCTTTCTTCTTTCTTTTGCTAGTGGCTAGGTTGGTCGAGCTAGCCAGCCTCACCGGCCAAGCTAGCTAGCCTCATCGGCCATAGGCGAGGCCCAGTCGGGTGAGGGCAAGCCCTAGCAAGGGGAGCCCTCACCCAGGCTAGATTTGGTAAGTGCTGCTTACCTTGCTCAGTGTTGCCAGATCTAGCGAGGGCGAGAATGACCACCTAAGGAATCATCCCTTCATCATCCATAGTTTGAAGTCCACTACCTCGTCTCCTCCGTGTGTTCCACGACTCAAGTAAACCCTAATTGTTGTCTCTCTTTACTCGATTGAAGTTCTAGAGAAGCTTCGATTTTGTCTCGCCTTTGCTCAATACGTGTGCAGGGCGAGGTCATGCCTCGATGGCTCCCTTTGCCCCGGGCTTGGGTGATGTTTGGTAAGGTGGCGGCCCTTGCTAGATCTAGCTTGGGTGAGGTTGGCTGTCGCCGGCCTTGCTCAGGCTAGGGCTCCTTGCCGAGGCTCGCCCTCACCTAGTCGAGCCTCCTTGTGCAAGCGAGGCCCGGATTGGCCTAGCCAACCGGCCACTAGCAAATGGAAGAAAGAAATGGGGCTAAAGAGAAAAAAAAATCAGCAAAATCAAAATAAAAATAAAAATAAAATAAAATATTATTAAATTTTGTCCACATTATACCACGTAGACGGCCAACTTCCACATTAGTGAATTTTAGCCAAAATTAGCCGGATCGACTCGATTGGCAAAATATGAAAAATGTTTAGAACATAATTGACAAAATTAAAATGTTTAAGATTGAATTGATAAAAGTATAAAAGGGTATGGACTTTTTGGACAATTTTCCCTAAGAAAATGAGTTAACGAAAACCTATGTTTAAATTCAAGAAAATAATTTCTTCTTTAAAAATCAAAAATCATTTCCCAAAATATGACTAGGTATCGTATTTTTTACATCCAAAAAAACTTGATCCTTAGACACAAAAACCCCAATGTTGAATCCCAGGTCCCCGGCATCTAGGACTAGGTTTCCAAAGCCCACACCCAAGTCCATCTAGGTTGACCCCACAACCTTGGTGCTTGTGCTCGGATTGCCAGTGCCTACACCCAGGTCTATTGAGGTTAAGGCAAGAACCCAAGGCCGTAGTGCCTATGCCCGACACCTAACCCAAGTCCACAAAGGTTGTGCTTAGGTCTCCAATGCTCAAGTTTGGTCCCTAGCACTTCGACTGTCCGCAAAGGCTATGCCCAAATCCTCGATGCTCGAGCTTGGTCCTTTGTGCCCAAGCCAAGGTCATCAAGGTAAGGCGAGGACATTGGTGCTGGTGCTTGTCTTTGAGTCCATCAAAGTTGGGCTAGAACCCCTATGCTCGCGCCTTGATCCATTAAGGTCAAGCTTGAGATCAAGTTGTTTGTGCCCCATAGCGCCCAAGTTAGGAGCCATGCAAGTTACCAATGCTTGAATAATGTATATCTATTAAGAAAATCAAATTAATTTTTTCATTTTGAATTTAGATTTTAGCTAAATACTGAAAAATAAAATGCCACATTTTTAGTGAAACAAATTAAGCCAAATTCGAATTCAAGTTCTCCTACTCCAATATTTATAAAAGATTTTGTAAGAACACAACAAATTGTTCTAAAAACTTAAATCGTTAGAAAAATGTATGATATAATATTTAAGTATTCTATTGTTATTCACATACATAATGTCGTAATTCCTATACAAAGTGACGTAAGAAATAAGTGCCCGAATGGTTGATCTATGTGCATCCAATGACCATCATTCTCATGTTGTTTTCAATAGATCATTGATAAACATTTCCGATGATGTAACTGCTACTAACTTTTCGGAAAACGATTTTTGGAGATAATGGAAATCTCCATTTCTCATACATGGTGTAGACTAAATCCATCATATCACACCAATCACATTTCATGAATCCATAAAACCCACCTCGGGTCTCATCAAGAAACAGGTTTCCATACATTCTCTACCGAGATTCGCCTTGTTCGCCACATCACCGCATTACTTACCAGTCGAGTCTCGGTTCTTATTTTCTGATGCGTATGAATGCGACGGGGATGGCATGGGGGACCAGCTACAAGCGCATCAATAATTAGGAGGGGCCAACATGGGCTTGGTCGCAATGCTGTGTGGTCCAAACGTACAGGAGGAGCCAGCAGGTGTCGGCATGGGACCGGGGGATGACAGTGAACTGGATTGTGGACGGATCCGATGACGGCGACAGAGCCGAGACATTTCGAAGCGATATCGTTCGGGGGCTACGGAGATCGAAGGCGCATGTGTTCGTCTCTTTGTACTTGATGATCGATCCTTCTTCCTTCTTATCGTTTCGGTAGGTAGATCGGCTTTCAATGCAGTCCTCGACTTCACAGTTGTTGTAATCAAGTCTTTGATCGCTACATTATCCGATTCCGTCCAGATTCCGCAAAATGGAAGGTAACACATACCGTCAGTACGAAAGTACAGTGGCCAAATAAGTGACATTATGATTAATCAATTTCGCACCAGTCAAACTTCAAGATGGGCAACTTTACCAAAAAAAAAAAAAGCT
This sequence comes from Eucalyptus grandis, assembly GCF_016545825.1. Taxonomy (NCBI): domain Eukaryota; kingdom Viridiplantae; phylum Streptophyta; class Magnoliopsida; order Myrtales; family Myrtaceae; genus Eucalyptus; species Eucalyptus grandis. The sequence goes on along the minus strand of NC_052619.1, from coordinate 66,088,957 downwards.
TCAAGATGGCAAGAGCATTGTTAGCATAATCAAATATTAAACAGCGCATTCTTCAACAACTTAAACTTTTAAAACAATTAGGTTATCATCAAAATCTTACACGATATGAGAGTTGACGCTTAATACTTGGATAAATACCCCAAAATAAGTGTGATGAGGAATGTTAGCGTAATTAAATATTAAAACTACACTTTCATCTAACAAACTTTTAGAATAGTTGATAGTGATCTACCAAAATCTCACAAACATCAATCCATTGTGCAATCAAGCATAATTTTCAATGTTTCTTGATTAGTGGCGGCATTCATCATTTCGGCATCTCACTTTCGATGGCATCAATAAGCATATTTTGCTTTGTTATAATTGGCGATGGAAGGGGTTTGATTGGAAAATAATTAATTCCGCAAATTTAAGGAACTGTTTTTGCTGATCTCGAGTCGAAGATCAACTTGAAATTATATTGCAAGTTCAGACTTCTGAGACTGATAAATACACCTTTTCTCTCGATAGGAATGACTTTTTCTTCACTAAGTTGAATTATGCGGGTCCTTTAGAAAAGACCAAAAGAAAAACCACTCTCTCTCCCTCCTCGGCAAGAATATTTCATAAAATAGGTAAACACACAGTAAATGCATGAACGTTTGTCCAATTTAGTACTGGGTATTCAAACTTTCTTTTATTCAATTAAGTACTTCTGATGCTATAAAACCTCCGTTAAATCATGGACGAGAATGCCAAATTGGACATTCATGTCGTTAAATAACAACACACTGGCATTTGATGTGGCCTTTTGAAATGATAGGTTAATGACGACATCTTGAAGGCTAAAATGGTCCAAGTCATCTCTCCCTCCCTCCCTCCTCCCCCTCCCCCCTCGTCCCCTTTCTCTCTCGTGTAACCTAAATAAAGATGGCATAATCTTTTGCCAAATAAACGAGCCATTTTAGCAAAATCACATGACACGGCAATTTATATAAAAGAGATCTCGCATTGAGTCAAGTTTGAAAAAGGCATTGATCGAACAAAGAGAAATTTAGGTTATGGTGTCATTATCCCTTCACAAAGACAATATGTATAAAGAGCCTTCATAATAAGAATAGGAGATAGATAATATCAGGCCATATGTGCAACAAAAGGGCATCAATCACTTTCGTGGAAAAGCATAGGAATGCACTCTTCCAATTTGAGGGGGAAGATTACACAGGAAATGCTAAATTGGATGAAGGAGATAAATGAAGATGATAGATTGATAGAAAGGGACGGAGTTCTCGCTATCTTTCAATTCACATGGGTGTAGCTGGCCTAGCCTCTAGGAACGCTACTTCATTTTTTTTAGGCGGAGTACTCAGTATTATCCCAACATAAAGTGGCAAAAGAGGAGAGAATGTAGTACAAAGTAAAGTGAGAAAACAAAGACAACATGGTAGTACCACAAAGTGACTATTCTCCCTTTAGCAGTTCCAATTTGGCAACCTACTCCTTGGGTTGATCCAACTCTTTGATTGCAACAACAAGCCTAACCCCGTTTCATTTCTCACTAAAATCATATCCTTTGTTGACACTTTAAAATGACATACTTTTATTAACTGACAAATGATGGCTTTGGTCGAAAATAACATAATACTGTGAACAATAGAAGTGATTGACGAGAAGAACAGTTTACAAGTTAAAGAGCATTAGAAACTTGTCAAGGAAGCTATGGAGATCAAAACATCCATTATTGATGAAAACTCTCACTTGAGGGGATAAAGTCGCCAACATCAACATGCAATTATTGAGATTTTCAGATATGTAACTTCTCTAAATAAGTTTTGCTAGATAATAAGTAATTACTTGGCGGTCATACTTATTGCCACTATTTTAGGATTTTTTGTAACTTATGGTGGATAATGTACCATCTTGTAAGTGCATATTAGATTGGGATGTTATCTGTTATTAAAATAAAATTGGGAAGCTATCTCTTTCAAATTTCATAACTATTTGTAACCGTCACATTTTACTCTTTGCACAATATCCAATCACTCACAAAACTCAATGTTTATTGCAAATTTATCTTTATCTTAAATATCTGATTATGACCACTTCCAATTTTCATACCTTTATTTTTTTTGTCATTTACTTTCCCGTCTAAGATCAACAAAGCATATTTAATAAGTTTTGTCATATTCGAAAAGTAATTCATTGTCGATTCAATTTCGTTATAACATAAAGATATATCATCAACACCCTTTCGAAGAAACAATCCTAAATGTCAAGCTAACACGAGACATCATCAGTGTCTGGAGAAGCCAGTACGACATAATCCTGTGTTTCAAGGTAACAATTTTGTCCAAAGCTCATGAGTTGCGTCAAAGGAAAAGCAAGCCGAGGTGGGGACCACAGAGATCTTTCCGCGAAGAATCCGACGGCAGAGGATCGACGCCCAAGGTGGGGTGCCCACTAAAGGTACTTTGAAAAAACTGTCAGATTACTTGCCATTTTGAGGTGGACATGATGGAGATCGACATTAAATACGGAGGGGACTCTATACCAAGAATGGCAAAGACTTCCCTTCAGGGAGTCGCGTCTTAGCTGTGCTTTCTCTTTTGTCTTTCGAGCCGAAGTCGTTTCGCCGAACTCGAGGAGAAGGGGAGTTTATGTTTGGGCTATGCTCAGCCTAATTTCGAAATGAATATTAGCATTAATTACACTTCATGTTCGCATCAATTTTTAACGAGAAAATGACACTTGTGATTTCTACATTTTGACTCAACGTATAATATAATACAATTTGTTCGATATGACTTCTAGATTTTAATGTAATATGTAAATTACGGTCCGTGAAATTTTAATTTATTCAACGTGATTCATAATTTTTTTTTTATACATATTTAATTTAGCCACTAAATTATATACGAAAATGTTTAAGGATAATATTTAATATTTTCATATAATTTAGAGAACCAATAGTCTAATGACCACAAGCCTACATAGTAATGTTTCTATTTCTCCCGATTTTTACTTTTTTGTTCTTTGGAGCAAAAAAAGAACAAAAATCTGTTTGGTAACGTCAACTTATTTTTCAAATTTCCCAGAATAGAAAAGTGGCGGGAATAGAAACAAGAAAAAAGGTATCTTCTTATTCCTAAAAACAATTTCTAGAAACAAGTTTTTTTTTTCCTTTTGTTCTTCTTTTCTTATTGCAGCCACCGCCAGCCGCCTATTGCTCGTAGCCACCGTCCGTAGCCAATCACTCGGCGACGGTTGCCACGCTTGTAGCCCATCGACCGCCGCCTATAGCCCACCCGCCGACAACCGCCACCATTCATTGGTGTCTTTCGTGGCCAACCGCCGCACGACCATTGACCATCACGCCAACCGCCACCGCAAGATCGCCGCCCACAACTCACCAACCACCCACCCCTCTTGTATCGATGGGCTATGGGCGGCAATCTTGCCGTGGCGATCGGCGGCGACAGCCGGCGGTCGTGCGGCGATCGTGCGACGTCTCACGGCGCAGTGCGGTGATCGTGTGTTATGGTTGTGCGCGCCATGTAGCGGTCGTGGTAGCGAACGTGCAACGTGAGTAAGAAGAAAAATAAATAAATACAAAAATTTATAAATTTTTACCAACGCATTTCTATTCTTTTTTCTATTCCAAGAATAAAATTTTTGTATAATTACAAAACACGTTATTTTACTCAAAAATTGTTCTTGAAGCAAAATAGAAAAAAACTATTTCTGAAAAAAAAAAAAAAATAAAATTCCCCGAAATAAACGTTTCCATGCGCACCCCACATTGAGCAAATTAAGAGTTTGGGAACTACATTGCATGTTTAGCTAAATCTTATGGCCCATTTGTGTCATTATCTCATTCTTATATTTCTCTCTCATATGTCGGGATCCTGTCATTATCCATTTTCCATTTCCTATCAATATAAGGATTTATCACTCAATTCAAAAATAATCAACGAGGGATGACAACATCTAGGCCTTTTCAATTTGTGTAATATGTCATTTCCATACTTGTTTTTAGCGCAATCGCTTATCAAAATCAGTTATACTATTTATTTGATATCGACTTCAACAAAAGAAAATGACCATTATCCTTTTCTTTTTCTTTTTAGATTCAGTGCTTTTTTTTTCTTTTTAAACATGACGGATTCATTACTTGATTGAGGCACAAAAGCGACAAAGAATTGCCTGATTAGTATAAGACACACCGTCAATTTAGATCAAATGAGGCCTCATGCACAAAATTGATTGGCGATGGCAAGAAGACTTTCTTTATGGCTATATTCTTTTGCATCTGTCGTTGCTCCTCCATTGGACAACTATCGTCGTCGAGTTATCTCGAATCAGGATTAGATTTTGAAGTCAAAGCTTGATATGTCATCTGAGGGGTTCTTGACATCTACTTCGTGCCAGATTTGATGATTTGCTTTCTATCCAAGTTTTTCTTGGATGGTTGGATATATATAATGGAGTGACCAGATCAAATTTCAATCTTACATTTTTCATCTCATCGTCTACACACTTTGAAACGTGAGAATCGAATATGTTTTGTGCGCCTAACCCACGTACTGCTGGTTCAAAAGCTGGTTCAAAAGCTGGTTCCCCATCACCACGTCAACCCATGTGGTGAGAAAAGATTCAATCAATGGATGTGTGGGCCAGATCATGGCCAATGAGACAAGGAATTCGACAAGTTATCCTACGTACCTGTACAATTACCTTTCACATTGTCTAGGAAATTTCACCTATTTTTCATGCCATGAAAAACTAAAAGTCTATCAACGGGAAAATTACCAAAAAAGTCTTAAACTATTGTAATTGTGCTAATTCAGTCATAAACTTATTTTTTTTTGGTTAATCGAATCCTAAATATTTTGCAATTGTACTAGTTTAATCCTTCTAGCCAAAATTGGCTAGTCGGTGTTGACGTAGCCATTGACTGGCACCGACAATAAATTTTTAATAATATTTTATTTTTTCAAATTATATTATTAATTTTTGTCCCCTTTTTTTCCCTCCCTCCCTCCCTCCTCCTCCTCCTACCTCCTTCTTCATTTGGCTTCAGCGACCTAGTGACAGTGAGGCAAGCTCACCCAACAACTAGCGAGGGCTCATCGATTTGGCGAGGACTCACCTCGCCATCCCCTGCTCTAGCGAGGCTCGGCGGATCCGGCGAGAACTTGCCTTGCCGCGGGTTGGGTGATGGATCATCCAAACACTAGCAAGGCAAGTCCTCACCCAACGATGGCGAGGTGAGCTCACCTCGGCCGCCTCGGTCTACGACCAACTAGTCCTACCCTCTAGCCGATCACCGAAGCCAATGGAAGGAGGAAGGAGGGGGAAATAAGAAAAGAAAAAAAGGAAAAAAAGAAGAAGATAAAAATTAATAAAATAATTTGCAAAAATTTTGGCTAGAAAGACTAAACTTGCACAATTACAAAAGGTTTATAACTTAATTGGCTAAAAAATAAGTTTAGAACTTAATTGGCATAATTGCAATAAGTTTATGACTTTTTAGTAATTTTCCTGTACATCGGCCATATTGTCGATCACGAAAGTAGAAGTAAATAGTATTGGCCGCTAAAGGACTTGGAGTGGTTCTGTTTGGTTATCAATAAATAGAGGTAGCAAATGGGAATGAAATCCTTGTTCCCTTCTAACAATATTTAGTGGCACAAAATGGAGTCGAATGGATGTCAAAGCTCCAAATGAGTAGTGCAATTGAAGGAGTGAAATCCACATATATCATGCATTTATATTGAGATACACGTGTGAGTTGTGTTGGAAAAATATAGCTTAATTCATTAATTCAAACTTTCAAGTGAAGAAGGATACAACTAAAGGTACTAATGGGTTTGAATTTGAACTCTCTTCTCAATCTCCTCCAAGTGAAGGTATTAGATTTTCGCTAAGCACTCTCAACAATTGGGTATTGGAGTTGATGGCCAATTAGTGGCCTTATCCCAATGAGTTGGTATAAGAGCCAATGGTCAATTAGTAGCCCTCTCAATGAATTGTGTTAAAAAAGTTCTATAATGGAGATTTGGCCTCCTCTTAGTGAGTTGTAAAAAGTCACACATCAGAGAATTGACATGATATGGAGTAATTAATATGTACTCTTTGGGACCAGAGTTGCTGGTCAATTACTAATAAAGTCATAAATTTATTGTAATTGTGCTAATTCAGTTCTAAACTTCTTTTTTTTGCGTCAATTCAATCCTAAATATTTTGCAATTGTCACAAATCATTGGTTTAAGGTAATTATTGAATGTATTGATGAATTTCGATTTGAGTTCCTTTCAACAATCTTTAGGTGAAGGTATTGAGATAGACTAATAGTTGAGGGGAAAATTATCAAAAAAATCATAAATCTATTGCAGTTGTGTCGATTTTGTTTTAAACTTTTTTTTTTTTGCCAATTGAATTTTAAACATATTGCAATTGTGCAAATTCAATCCATCCCACCAAATTTGGTCGGATAGTGCTAATGTGGCCGCCGGCTGATGTTGAGAATAATTTTTCAAATTATTTTTTTACTAATTTTTTAATCTTTTTTTCATTTTTTTTCTTTTCTCTTTCTTATTTTTTTCCCTCCTTCTTCCTTTGGTCATCACTAGACTAAAGCGGCTGGGCGAGGTCAACTCATCATCGTTGAGCAAGGGCTCGCCTCACCGGTGGCTGCTAGGCGGCTCGCTCTCACCTAGTGATCGCAAGGTGAGCTTGCCGATTGGCAAGGGCTTGCCTCGCTATTGGCTAGGCGAGCTCACCCTCGCCTAGCAACAATGAGGTGAGCTTGCCTAGCTGCCTCAATCTGGAGACCGATCAGAGGGCTAGAGCCAAAGGAAGAAGGAGGGAGGAGGAAGAGGAGGGGAAAAGAGAGATAAAAAAAATTAACAAAAAATTTGAGGAAATAACATACTATTAAAAAAATTGTCATTGGTACTAAACCAAAGTAGGAAGTCGTTCTCACCGTCAAATTTAACAGAATTTAACTAAACTGATACTGATTGTAAAATGTTTAAAATCAATTGGCCATCGAATAAATTTGAAATTTAAATTGACACAACTATAATAAATTCAAGACTTTTTGGTAATTTTATCAATAATTGAGTGTGGGCCTAATAAGCGGCGGTAGTTGCATATACTAGTTTCTGCGACATCCCAAGTCAAGAGTTATGACCACATGTTGGTCTTGTTTGACGTTGATTTGTCGATGTAAATCCTCTCGAAGCAGACCAGTTAGAACGGAAGGCGTGGTCCTCTTGCAGGCGTCCTTGTATTTTGTAGGCATTGCATTAGCAACGGCGAGAGGCAACCGCACCTTGTACTACCTTCGACCCTACCTCCTAGCAACTTTAAATATTGTCTATTGGCTATCATGTTTCAATTTCTATAATAGCACGTACTTCTCGTTATTCGTGTATTTTTGTTTTTTTCTCGTCTTTTCCTTTTTCCCCCCTTTTCCCCACGTGTTTGTTGCCTTCCTTTCCTTCAATTTTCAGACCCTTGTAGCTTCGTTGCAGCACATTCTATGCAGGAATTCAAGCATGTTCCTTTCTAGCATTATGCATTTGTTTTATTGAAAACTTCATAATATTATAAAATATTTTTTTTTTGAAATTTATTCTAAAAGAAAATTGTTAATTTTCATTGTTTAATAATTTAGAGAAAATAATTTCCTTCTAATTAGAAGGAAAGTCATTTCCTCCCTAATTTAAGCCTGTTTTGTTTTAGTTCATAAATAATATTTTCCATAGGTCGATTAGTTTTTCGTTATTCAAACACCAAAAAGTCGGAAAATAAGTTTCTGGAAACAGTTCTCTTTCATACAAATGGACCATAATTTCGTTAGGAGCTTAGGAATTTTCCTATATTAATGCGTACTTTGTTCGGCAAAAGTTGTTCAGTCAACGCAAGAACCCGTGTTTGGACCATAGTAGGATTTGGCCACATAGAGAATAGTGTGAATAATAGGCTTTAGAGTAGAACCAACGCGGCTAAGCCGAAAGGGAAATTTATGGTGTAAGAAAATTGGACCCAATGCCACCTAATTAGAACAAAATACAAATATATATATATATATATATATATATATATATATATATATATTGAATCGAAGTTTGTAGGCATATATCGATTCGTGTAGTACGATTCAAGATCTAAGCAATATGTATTCATTAGGAGAATTGCTAATCTCCTTAGTTGCAAGTCAATCTACAATTTAATACATATCCATCAATTTAAGTGGATTCAAATTTTTTGTATGTTTACGTGCCAAACAATGTAATGTTATCGTACATTTTATGATGCATGTTGTATTTTGAGAGTTACAAAATCATTGAAATTGAATTAGTTGAATTTGAGCAAAATGACACATAAAAAGGTTGGGAAAAGTGCCAAAAAGTCTAAACCTTTTGCATTTGTGCCAATTGAGTTCTAAACCTTTTTTTCGGTGCCAATTCGGTCCTAAACCTTTTTAAGTTATGCCAATTGATCTTCTTTCCGGCAATTTTGACCGGATTTCTTCGACGCCAGACGACGTGGCTGATCGGCTACGACGTGGACAACTTTTAATAATATTTTAATATTTTATTTTTATTTTTATTTTTGTCTTTTCCTCCGCCGGGCGATCGCCGGCGAGGGCGAGCCTCGCCCATGGCCGCCTCGTTGGATCCAAACATGGCCGATGGGCGAGGCTCGCCTCGCGTATCCGGTGAGGCGAGCCTCGCCGGATCCGGCGAGGCGAGCCTCGCCCATGGCCGGGCGAGGGCCGGCGAGGGCGAGCCTCGCCCATGGCCGCCTCGCCGGGTCGGCCATGTGCGAGGCTCATCCTCGCCGGCCTCGCCGATCCGGCGAGGCGAGCCTCGCCCATGGCCGCCACTGAGCCCGCGAGGCTCGACCTCGCCTGCATCCCGGCCGAGGTCGGCCTCACCCTCGCCGGCGGTCACTTTTGGCGTCCACTCGCCGGGACCTCGGCGACCGGTTGGAGGAAAAAAAAAATTAAAAAAAATTTAAAAATATTAAAATATTATTAAAAGTTGTCCACGTCGCCGCCGATTATGCCACGTCACCGGCGTCTAGTAAGAAAATCCGGCTAAAATTGGCGGAAATGACTGAATTGACATAACTTAAAAAGGTTTAGGACCGAATCGGCACCAAAAAGGTTTAGGACTAAATTGGCAATGTGCAAAAAGGTTTAGGACTTTTTTTGGCACTTTTCCCCATAAAGGTTATTAGAATGCAATCCTTATGTTAAATAAAACAATCGAAAAGTTATATCTTCTTTTGGATAGAAATCATTGCTTGTACTCAAATTTTTTTTTTCTTTTTGTAAATCATAAATCTTGCTCATCTTTACCTTTTCATATTATATAGTGTTATCTACGAAAATTCTAAGTGAGCGTGACACAAAATACTGATTTTGGGCACTACATTGAATCTTATAATTCAATTCATGATACGTAATCCATACATATACAATTTAAATTTGTGACATGGGTCTCCAAATACAACTATGCTGAAGATACAAGAAAGGAATATGATAGCTGCTTGTGCGAAGTCCAATTTGTCGGATAAAGAAACAAAATGTTTTGATTAGCCATTTTGGCAACTCTCGACCTCCTAATTCCATACGAATGTATCGGCAACTTCCAGACTCGGTCCTCAAAAAGGAATTCGTTGCAGATTATGGCACGGCATTGACATTCTTTGTTTAGAGAATGAATGTCACAACACGTGAAAAGGTGCAAGGGGCAAAGGGTGTTTGGTAAACATCGTTCTCCGACGAATTGACGCAACCTATTAACCGTCGATCGTAGAGTTTAGATGATTGCCCACTTAAGCACTTGTCTTATGTTGTTCATTGCGGGCTAAGAAGATCCCCACAACAGAGCCTGGTCTACGCGTGTTTGTCGTGTGACGGTTGCGCCTACATCTTTGAATTCATGTGCAGGCAAAGAAAGAAAAGAGCTGGTTGGTGTTGAGCGTCCTACCAATTGCTTATCCACAAGAAGAAAAAGTTCCCTTGATTACTTGTTAAAAAAGAACAAACAGAAAGAAAGCAGAGGAATTGTATGTCCGTTCATATCATGACTTGTTCGAGAACTTTAAAACTCCTTCACGAATGCAAGCTAGCATTTTTACTTCAAGAAAAGACCGAGAAGATTAAATATCGAATGAGAAAACTTAATAGTACTTTTTATGCGATATGCGCAGTTTATAGATTTTAGTTTTTCCAACACAGGTCGCCCTTTCTCACTGTTAATGAAGGACCTTCTGTTGGCACCCACGTCAATGAAGGACCTTCTGTTGTAATATCGTGAAGGACCTTCCTAAATGTATAGCCACCAATGTCAATGAACAACTCTTGTGTGCTCACTGCCAGTAGGCAAGTAGTGTGGTCAATTATCGCACATGACTGATTTACTTTCCTAGAATGCCAGAATTGAGAAAAGCATCGCGCCAATCGCCTCAAAGCCGACAATAATGCCTTTACTTTAGCTACCTCAACTAACCCACCAAAAACCTATTTTCTACCTCGAACAACAAATGGAAGCCGTTTTCAGCCGAGAGTGTAATTACTGCTTAGGTTACATTAGGTAAATCTAAGGACAACTAGACTCCCGATTCTAATTCATCAATCGAAATGTCTAGTGTCATTTGACTACCGATCTCCTAACCATATTAATCTCAAAAAGAAAACTAAAAAGAAAAAAAGGCAAATCAATGGTCCCTTCTGAATCTGGTCGCTCATTGTCGTATCAGAGAAGGTATGAATGAATTGCACGGCTTGCCCTTCACCTCTTCTCATCAGTAATTGCTTAGAAGTTGCATTGTAACGAGCCTTCCTATTCTCCGACCTTTCAATCTTTTACTCCATTATTTTATAGAAAAATAAATATAAATGAAATCAACTTATCATAGAGCCAAGAATAATTTCCAGAGCCAATAATTAGAATCTCATAAGAAGGGAATGGAACGGCAAAAAAATAAAAATAGAACCTACTTTCCGAGAGCGAAGATGAGGCCCAGTTCCACATAGCCCATCAAAGCCCAAGTTAGAAAATCCTCTGCCTCTTCAACCGTCCTTCGTATTATTCTAAAGAGAGCCTCACTCCTTCTATTTTCTTTTGTACCAAGCAATTCATCACTTCACAACTCACTAAGGTCTAGGCCGAGCTGATCAATGATGGAGTCAACTGTGGCGTATCGCCGCTAAGGATAGCACCGTGAATGGTCAGAAACTGACCAGGGCATCATTGCGTGAGCCTTAGTATAGAGGCCCATGACTAATATTGAGACGGAAGCCACCAAATGGAAAATGCAGTCATACAGCTACAGAAGGCAGCTATTCTGGCAAGAGAAGCTTGGATATTCGAGATTCTGAAACGCAGAACCTTGAATAAATCTAGATTTGGCAGCAACATTAAATAATTAAAACAAAATAGCACAGATATTTTAACTTATCCCAGATATTTTAAAACAAAATAGCACAGAAATTCCCAGATATTTTAACTTATCCAGGGTTTTCACTGGCTTTGCTGTATGATGGACTATAATTGCACTGAAGACTAACCTGACTGGATAAATAAATACACCAGATCTTATATGTATATAATTTGATTTTAGTAGGACAGGTCAATGTCGAGAATTTACAACAGAATGCATTTCCTTGGAATCACGAACAACTCAATGATTGTGACCTCCAGGAAGCTGGGAGTTACACTGAAAGGAAAACGTGACAGATCTTCAGCTAACAGTTTGGCAACAAATTTCCTTCATGAGCATCTTTTTTATTTTGATCAACATAACAGAACTTGCAAAAGTTGTACAGCTTATAGATAAAACAAATGAAAAGATGGTCAAAACAAAACACACAGTAATATCGGTGAACTAAATCCAAACCTCAACTACAGTGCCCCAAACCAAAGGTGCTTCCTCATGCCCAACATCTAATTTCCATCTCTTGGAAAGTTTGAAATAAACTAACTATTTACAGGAAAAAATCTATAGGAAACTATCAAAATAAGGATATGCACTCTTCCTAGGTTCTCTGCTAGAATCCCTGGCTACCACATAGTACACACGGGGGAAAATCTCCACATCCTTTTTAGAGTTGTTCTAAACGAAAAGCAATTTAGTCTAACATCCTGGAGAAATTGGTAGACTCTAATCGCTCATTGCTAGTATTTGCAGATACAGTCCATGCTTATCCAACTCAAGCCAACTAAACTCAACACAAAATTTTATAAATGCTTTTGATCCCAACATCTAACTGTCCTTTCACTAGATGCAAAAGTCCATAACAAACAAGGCTGAATGACAAATTGTATGGTTAAGAAAAGGATCCCACATATATTGGCAATTGTCAAGAAGGCTTTTCAAGACAGATTCCCTTGAATTCAGATTTGCTACTAGGTACCATTAGGTGTTTCCCAGATCTCACGGAGCACACAGAAAAGTAAATGTCCAGTTAACAGTATGATTTTAATGTGAATGGTAATTCCAACTGATGGATTAATATTGAAAAAAAGAAAGCAGTGTTTCCAAATGAAGATCCTGGTAGATGCAAAATTGACGGACAAAGAATCTCACACAGCAACGGTAGTAGATATAAGAAGAACCTAAAGAAGCTACTAATCCTACACAGAAAAGAAAAAAACTGGCAAACTCATGTTCGGCATGCATAAGCTAGGGAACTTAAAGTCGCAGGTCCTCAACTTATATATACTATTATTATAAACAATTGAGAATGAGAGAATTGCTAGCTAGTTGCGGAAAGGAAATAAAGAACAAGAAATATTCAAACCTGGGAATGAGGCAACATGATCAGATCTTAGTGACTTTCAAAGATTCTACTGCTTTACGTGGTGGGCTGGTTCTGTACATTTAAAAAAGGGTAAGTCATCTCAATTCAGTTGTAAGTGTAATTAGAACCAAAAAAAAAAAAAAAAAAAAAAAGCAAATAGCCAGTTTCTTAAACTGATGCAAATTAAGCAAGGAAATCATTTAGGCTGAGATGTATGACCAAATTAAACATGGACAGGCAAGTTGCATTACTGCATAGAGCAAGGTTTACACCTGAGGCTTAAATGACCATCTCATTTATCATGTGACTAAAGATGATGATTAATACTACTGGTCAATTGAGACTCATTCTTTAAGATTGACAAGCCAAGCCCCAGCCCAATGGTGAATGATTCGAGAACCATCAACCTACATCACACGCAATAATACAAAGGATTGCTAAAGGAGAGGAAAGAGCCAAGATATCAGCCCTTAAGAACTCCTGAAGCATCAAACTCCTGTGCACCATTGATGGCAGAAGCATGAGCAGCACAATGTCACCAATGGTCTTTGGATGGTTGTTTAACAATCAGCAAAAATAACTAGCAGACAATAACTCTACTCCCCCATGGGAGGTTGTCACTGATGTCTACGACCTTCAAAGCTTACTACAGATTGATATATTTGCAAGTGAGATTATTGTCTTCAACATCCTTGAAGGACGTGCATTGTAAGAGCTGCTAATCAGCTCTCACAAGAAGTAAATTAGTGGGGACTAACTTAGCAACCTCTAACCTTTTTGATGTCCAGGATCTTCTATTTTTCTAATGGAGGCTTTTATATACAGCTAAGTGTACTAATATGATTCATGAATGAAAGACCCTTTTTCAAAAGGACTACTAGTTTTGTGGAAGGCTTACATGTCAACTGAATTTGAGCGGTGAACCGCTGTTAAAATCATTGATCCTTGTGTGCAAATTACGAGGACTACAGATGTAATATGCACCTTGACTTTGGAGTGTGATTGCCATTAGCACGTATCCCATGTGCCGTGGAACCACACAGCCTAGGATGTAAATGTGACAGCGATTGGTAAAGCAAAGGGAACAACAATTGTGCTGTGGGTTACTGAGAACTCAAGTCTGATGTGGAGTCAGAAGGATTTGTTATTTGACATATAAGTTCAAACTTCACACTCATTCCCAACTTAGTATTCCTAAGAGCAAGTGTCTACATGGACATACACCTGACAGTTGCATTAGGCTTCAACCGAGCCACAATTTTACCCTGGCAAATTGTCTCAATTTAGCTACTGCTGAAAAAAGGACTTGCATATATTGTATTTAAGTTATATATATTTGCATATTGTGTGCCCTAAAGCTACTATGATCAAAATGAATAGGCTTTGATTGAGGTGCCTCAAATTAGGGACCTACATATTATGCGCATCTTTGTGCCAATCTAACCTGATAACATGCCAACCATCCAAAAGCATGTGCTCCACCGGAGTTGATAAAGTGCTCAAAACATATTGAGATTTTATAATAACATATGGCCAAACCTGGCCTTCAAATCTCATGCCTTCATTTGTCTATCACTTCAAGTTTACAAAACTTAGACGTTATTTAAATGCTAAATTCCTTACCCAACAGCGTTAAGTAGTTTATCAAGTGAACTCACCTTAGACTGCAGAATCTTTTGGCTGTCAATAAAGTACTGATTGGGATGGTTGATGCCAGCATCACATGATGATCCATGAACAGCTTCAAATGTTAATGTACACGCCACCTGAATTCATGGGAAAAGAACATTCATGAGCAACACTTTGACGGTAAAGGGAAATAACAAGCACTAAAAAGCAAGTTATGGGGTGTGTTCTCAGACCTGATAATGTCGGTTTCGCACTTTGTCAATTATGTCATCCATTCCTCGATTACCTACTCCCATTCCACCAAGAGCAGCCCTTAGATTTTCTTCACTGTCACATACAATTGATGAACCAAGATCAATATGTATGGTTCAGTACAAATACTCTGTGTTATGTTTCAGAAGCAGCATAATGTCGTAAAATGGAGTCAGATGTTGCTCTATAGATATTACCATAAAGATGGATGCAATAGTGTTGGTTTAAAAAGCATATGATAAGTAATCTTTGAGGTTAACTACAGATTAAAATCCATACAAGCATATAAAACTTCAATTAAGGACCAGAGACAAATTCTTAAGTTATAGAAATAAGAAGAATTGTATATGTGATCTGGTAGTCAGAGCAAGTCTTTGCTGCACCTAGTGCAGGTGAGCCAAACTCATGCCACTTTAGAGCTGTTAGGTCCCACAAGGGGCCCACCTTATACGACAGGGAATATGAGTTGGGCTCACATGCACTGGAGCAGCCAAGATGTTCCTTGTTACTACACGCATCTCTTCATCTAACTCAAAATTGGATCAAGCAAGTAGACATTAATACAGCAATTGGATAGACAAGCCAGTAATTCTTATCCATTATTAGAGCATCAGCACAAACAAAATGTGGAGCTCCAGTATGACAGCTTTCTAGATGCCTCTACAACTTAGAATCATTGGAGTTGATCCAGTCAGGCAGTTCACATGTTTGTTCAACTGATGTAAACATCACTATCATATGACATGGTTGTTACTATGTAGTCTGTTCCTAGGCATAAGGAAATTTAATCATCAGTAGTCAAGATCAATTGTACAAACAATGAGACTGCAATCCTAATCCTGGAGGTCAGGAACATGTAACATGCCCAGTCAATACCCTCTCCTCCTTGCAAGAGTTGAGGAGGAAAAGAACAACTTGCATCATGAGCGAGGCCAAATAATTCAATTATCACCTTGTTGTTACCTAAACAAAAACATCCAGATTATTCTTCCAATGAATACAAAATATACGCCATAGGCACCTAACAGATTATTACCACATTTCAGCAAGGTTTTCAAGTTATGTAGGACTTGCCATCCAATATTCAGAATAACAGAAGGTTCCCAAGCATGGTCAAATGAGAGACCAAAATGTCTCTACTACCATCTTTGAGGCCACATCGATGTTTCACAAGATGAAGAGTAGGCAAGGACTTCGAAGAAATTCCTTGAGAAACAGAGAACTGTGATGCTATTTGGTGAACTTTAAAATAGTGATTAGGACTATCAGGTGGTAGGCACTAATTCCATGGCCTAAAATGATGTGACTCCAGAAAAATCAGTGTTTCCTTCTCCTTGCTCCTTGGCCTTGTTTATAAATTGACATATACATAACCTTACACATAGAGGTTGGCAGTTAAATTGTTTTGCCTTCACAAATGCTTTATGAAATATCATTAGCACTTGAATTGAACCTGAAATGTCGGAAAGGACACCCATGATGATCCCCAACACCAGGAGTTGATGAAATGACCTTTTGACAAGAAAACGGTGTGTAATCCTACAATAACAATAAGAAAAAAGATAATGATGTATTAAATTCACAGAAGCTAGGATATGCAAAGAGAATTTTGGTTTCACAATGCAATTTGTCGCATTGTTGTGGCAACTCCCAGAAAAGAATGACAAGTACAACATCTTGTAAATGGTTATCAAATAGGTCACTGCCATTTTTGCAAGGAAGGTGAGGGAAAAATAAAGAATGCTTACTGTTCTTTTCCCTTCTCTTCCATAATTGTGTCGTATGTTATAAGCATACTCTTTTCAAACCTTTCAGCGCCAACCTACAAGAAAATAATCCATCATAACTAAAAGCTGCAATATTTTAGCTGCCCACAACTAATGCATAAATACTGAGAACAATGCACCACAGAAAACATAAAGCCAAGTCTCTACTCAATTACAAACCATTTATATCAATGCTTAATTGTGAACCCAGTGGTCCCAAGAAAAAAGGCTGCTTTGAGGTGGTTTTTTCAATTGAATTAATTTGGATTAAAATTGGTATTAATGCCTAACTAGTCAGAAACACCTCCAGTGCCTTTCGCTCATTAAAAAGAGCTTATGGGGTCAAATTAGTTGCAAGATCTCCGTAAGTAAAGCAATACCTCTATGACCATCAGTGGATCAACCAAAATAAGAACAAAAACAACTCAAAATGAATCTGTGGCATGGCAAGCCGCAAGTCCATGAAGAAGAGTATTGTACTGAATTCAGTACTTACAAATCTTTGAGGTCCAAAGTAGGATATGTTTCAATTTAAGTATTGCTAAGGAGTGAGGTAATTCTAAGAGCAAGCAATATGGCAACCCTATAATGTTGGCTTATTAAAGAATGGATGTCTGCATGGATTGGATACATGAAACAGGTTTCATTACCCATGCCTTCGATCTTGCATTTGGGCCACCCACTTTCGCTTCGGCTGGTGTCTTAAAGGTCCATGAGTTATTGGGGATTCTAAGGCTTACAATACTATGTAGATGCACTTCATCATCATCATCACACAGAGAGAGAGAGAGAGAGAGAGAGAAGACAGAGAGATAGATGGATTTATAACAATCATATGACTCCTTTAATCCCAATTTCCTCTTGAACCAAGAATACACATTCATGAAGATCAAAGCATTAAAATTACACTAACAACGATGAGCAACAATTAATCCTAGTCACTTTCCAACAAAATGACAACTTTTCTTCATTAACTAGAATCCTAAAAAATATTGCATGTGATACAAGTCACCATACCTTCTGCAAGTACATCTGAACAGCAGCATCATATGCTCGCAACGTACATATAAAAGGACCGACACACACACATGCCTATGCACACTGGCAAATAGAGACACAAACTCAACATGTAAGGAGGACCCACACACACCAATCTATGTATGCAAAGTGATGCTACGGGTGGTTATCAACCTCTAAAATGTGCTTTACAACTTCCACGAAGACCTCAGAGTTAACATGGTTCATGTCGGCGAACAATAGAGGAATTCCCAAATTGGTTATTTAACAGTTAAAAAATCTGAAGAATATCAATATATCCATTTTCCACTTGCCATAAACAATGGCCATAGTGAACCACATATATGCTACCACTTTAGACCATTCTTTTTTTTAATTCAAATTAAATGCAAACTAGTGTGCACACATGCTCAAATGTCCGCTTGCATGACAAAATACCTTGCAGTATACCAGTGCACCTTTATCTAGTTATTAGCACACATCTAATCTCATAAAAGGCATGATCCCCTATAAGAAGCATGTATAGCAGTTTCTCATGCCAATAACAACATGCGCCTGTGAAGAGAAGTGGCATTAGCTTAACAGATGACCAATAATTTCTTATCTTTTCACCCTTAGCCTTTTCTTCTTCAATAGAGGAAAGCGGGAGAAAAATAACACTGCACGGGACTTTGTAAACATAAGTACTAAAGGAAAAGATCTCAGATGACCAGAACACTTGAGAAGCTAATGTCTGATGGAAAAATAATAAACCGACTTACCTTCTGGGAGAATTCAGCTCTCCAGAATGCAAGTGCATCATCCAGCTTCAAGCCAACTCCCTGTATACAGACAGACAAACTTGAGAGAGGAAAAAGGACTACTGACTAATGGCTAGAAAAACATGTCAGTCATCCAATTACACATAAATATCTCAGAATCATCATCTTAATCACATTAACTTTAGCAGATATTCGGTATCTGTCAGTGCTTTTCTTTTTTCTTTTTACATGTACAAATTGCAGAAATTTTGCTACATTTAACTGCTAATTGCATCAAATGTGGAATGAATTCATCCTTTCTCGCAATTTGGCAAAATAATCCATGGAGACCATTTAATAATAATGTTAAATCATGCGATTATAACCAGATTTTCCAATACAACAAAAGAAAAGTTGTGAGAAACATGTGATTGATATAATAAACAATACAAGGAAATAAATTGGACACTAGATTTACACAATTTGGCCAGTGAGACTTATTCCATGAGGAGAGTGCACAAGATTCCACTCTAGATTAAGCAGTAAAACCAAGATTACAACCATACTCGAGTGACTTAAACTTTTTCCCAAGCCCGAATTATATAACTCATAGTGTTTAGCCATATAATTCCTTGCAAGACAATCTCTCAATCTCACAAAGGAATTCTCAAATCTTACCACAATATTCATTGGCTTAACCATTCAAGTCTCTTAGATGCTGTTTATGAAAAATACCCACTTTTCATAAATATAGTATTTGGATTCATAATAGCAAATCCTTTTAGTTAAACAACTCTAATCAGGAAACCTACTTGGTTCATTTTTCCATTAGGAGCTCAAACTCAAGACATATTTAAAATAGAAGTATTCATAGAATGTCAAGATATAACAATTAACATGTCAACTGACAACTTTAATTCTTAAAGCAAATTTAAAATGATTTTCATGCATCGCAACAACTGTCCACATTTCTACATATTGAGATATGATAAGACACAGAGCTTCAGATAACCATAAAACGCCATAGTATAATTAACCTTGAGAAAAGACCTAATTGCATCCTCCTCCATGCTTTAAATGATGGTCCTCTTTCAACTGCAATTTAGAGCAAAAACAGGAATCAAGGGAGACGAAGAACAGGGGAAAAAGTTGTGATGCAGCAGCAGAGTAGAGAGCTTTGCTTTAGAATTATAACACGGACCTTATCATAGAGGTGACGCATACAAAGAGGGAAGGAACTCTTAGCCAAGTGATCTATATCTTTCAGTGATATTTCAGCAGATTCCCTTGGCTGAATATGCACTTTGTCTAAGTCAGCACATAAGAAATTCTAAAATGAAAATTAAAAGAAGGTGGTTCAAATAAAGGTATAAATACCTGTGAATAATCAGGACCCAAGTAGCTCGTTGACAAAACTTCAACAATCTAAATGTTATGAAAAAAAAAAAAATAGTGAAAAGGTCTGAGGCCATGCATAAAATACATAGCATTGTTACTTTTTTTACTCAGTAAAGGATTGTTACTTCTGGGCAACACTTACAGGGGTCAAGCGATCTTTCTCTTGTTCTTTGATAGACGAGGTCCATTTCCTGCAGGCAAAAGTAGAATTTGACAGAGTCAGCAAGCAGGCAATTTCACCATGTCTCCTTACCAAGTAACAAGCAGGCAGCAGCATCTAACAATATACAGAAACTGTCATTCACCAAATATCAGAAAGAATGAGATTAAAACACACCATGAAATCTCCATCATTTTCATTTCCTATTTCAGTAAAAAAAAATGCACTATCTCTTAGATTTCAGATAGCTTTTATCTTTATGGACGTCTTGTTAGAGGGTACCAAGATGATTATTTTATAGGGAGAGTGATGGTATTGAAAAATTATATCAATAGAAACATCTCTTTTGGGTAAAACCACAGAAAGGCTCAGCATGCAAAGCCTTTGCAGCCAATTTGTTGCATCTGATAAATGCCCTAGCTACATGCAACCTCTTTCTTGGTTTTATGCATCAACTACCCTTAATGTTGTCTTTGAGACTAATGATTGGCTAAAAAGTAGATACCAAAATATGGCAAGCTTAACCATGACGGATGAAATTACCTGTTTGTCAGGATGAGCGCCTTTGACAGAAAACTACGGAACTGTGTGACAACAAGCGAGACCACCTGAGGAGAAAAATAACATCATAGAGCCATCAAGCAACCAAACCGAGTTGACAGTGATATGACATGTCAAAAATTGAAGACATTATGTGTCACCTGATTCATAGCCACATAAGCATTTCCTCGATGAATATACACCCTGCGGCCAGCTACAAGTTCTGGAACATCTTCAAAAGGTACCTTCATCAGGTTGAGACAAAGGTAAGTAAAGCAGCCAATCACAGCAGCCAATATGGTCTCGCTGACCAAACTCAAGATGCTCAATAAAGACACTCATCCTTTCATAGATGTGTAGAACTTGATTCAATGAATCATTTGTAGCACATTCAATCGAAGATCTCCAAAACAAGTATCTAGCTAAACTAAAATATTGTAGTGATATCAAACTGAGTAAATCGCAAGTAACCAGAACTTCATTAGAAAGAAACATAGACGAAGTGAAGTTAGATTAACCTCACCTTGTAAAATATAGCATCCGCTGCAACAGAGAAAGGTCAAACAAATTTGATTAGAGTTTGAACAAGTAAGAAATCTGTTATACATGATTAATAGCTACAGATCAATGACTTGGGCTGGAACTTGTGAGTTACAGAAGATGAGATGGAATATCCTCAAATTCACCCAGGCTTTTCTCTTTGAATTTGGCCATTCCTCACTTTACTGGAGACCGAACAGGCATGTTACAAGGACATCATGAGGCAAGCCTTTAGCGAATAAGAAAATCTAAAAGATTTCTCCAGAGACATTCTTTTCTGAAGGCATTGCTGCATTATGACTGACACATGATTTGTAGCCTGGGTATTTAACTCAAGGAAAAATGTTAACAAACAGTAATTTATCGAAATTATAGCACCTGTTAGCAGAGGCTGACCAATGGAACGTGCAACCTGGCCCAATTTATCCTTTACACTCTGCAGGACAACAGACCAGTAAAACTTTAACAGCCTTTCTGGAAGGTTCAAGCAAGTAAATACATTATGGCAAATAAGGGTTCGTTCAACTTCTAGGTTTCCAGTCAAGCAATACGAGCACGAAAACTGGAGTATCAAAACTTGCAATTCATTAACTCTCTCTCTTGTCATAATCCAACCTTGTAAAAGGGTATTTTCCTACCTCAAATTCTGCAGTATTAACTGCCTTGTAGGGGAGGTTGAAATCAGCCATAAGTGCTCTCTGAAAGGAATTAGCATGGGATGCAATTAGTCAGTTCCCCTGCTTCAGCACCTAAAGGTATGGTGATGCACAAAAAGATCAGTTTCTACCTGAGCTTCTGCACTTTCACGCTTGAAACGGTATCTGAAGAGCATCGTCTCCATCGAGAGAAACCACTTCCGCAAATCCTCACTAGGAGAAAAAACCATCGAATCGAAGTCAAACACGACCGAATCAATCGCATAAATTAGGCAACTAGCGCAGCACGGCGGAATCATACGTTCTACAGTACACGAGACGCAGGACGAAATGAGAGATGACGTCCTTGTTGACAGCCTCCGATGGCTTAGGATGGCTCATGTGCGTTTTCAACAGTTCATCAACCTATAAAACTCCAAACCGATAAGCAATCGTAATCACACGATACCATGGAAAACGAACTCTGTCTATACAATTTCCCCCCCGCCTTACCAGGTTTTTCATCTCCTCAGGCTTCTTTCCTCGGGACAATCCATCGGAGATCGCCTTGAGAACTGCGTCACACACCGATTCAATACCAAATTCGTTGCGAATACGCTCGAGAAAGAAAAGAAAAAAGCCATCGATTACGAATGGAATCTTCCGACCAGTTCTACTCCCTAAGCAGCCGGCGGCGGCATCGGAAGGCGAGATTCCCGGAGAAACGAGAGCCGGATTCACAGAGAGAGAGAGAGAGAGGAGTACCTCGGAGGCGATCGACGGCGAAGGCCTCGAAGTCCTCGAGCCTGACCTCGAGCGGCGGCGCCGAGCGGTAGAGAGGCAGCGTGGAGGCGGCGCCGGCGACGGCGACGGCGACGGCGTCGTTCTGGTGGTTAACCCTGCGCGTCCCAAGGCTCTGCATCTCTCTCTCTCTCTCTCTCTCTCTCTCTCGTCCTGGATCTCTTCTTCTCTTCTCTTTCTCTGCTTGCTCTAGATTAGCGCGCGCCAAGCAGTGCAAAAAGCGGGAAAAATGGCGGGAGATGACGCCGTCATCGGCGCCCGACGCCGAGCCGCTCGCTCGGGGGGGCCGGGGGCTCGGCTCGGCGCGGAGAGCGAGGTGGGCTTTTTCTGGGGGCCCACCTGTTATCATGGACCTGTCGTCGCATCCATGGGCTCGAACGATACGATTTGTTGGCTGGGCCCATCTGACGGACCGGTCCGGTTCAAATTTAGAATTTTCGGTTTGAGGTCCGACGGTTCGGAACCGACCCGCTCAAGACAGTAATGGCACCACTAACTTATCTAAATAATCGATTTATCTCGTAACGTGGTTTTAACAGGTTGATGATATTCGAGCATACACTAAAGGAATTCATCGTGTCGATTAAATCGGTTTTATAAAGTAATCTCCATGTATTGAGGATAATCCTTTGGGATACACATAAATTAACGATTAATACCATAATAAACTCTAAACTAGTACATATATAATAAATTTACTTATAACTAATTTTTTTATCATAAAAAATTTCAAAATTAATACATATATGATAAATTTATTCTTTGTTAGTTTTCATTAAGTTAAAATAATACTACGAAATAAAATAATATATTTATAACAAATGGATGGCAAAACTCCAAACTAACACACCTGTCAACTGTCACGATGGAATAGTAAATTTATCACAAGTGCCAGTTTTAGATAGAATTATTACAAGTGTATGAGTTTTGAGTTTTTTGTGGCGTTAACCCCACAGATTAATCATCGCCTTATGCAGCAATCCCTCGTCCTGCACAAGCTAAGTAATGAGTTTGCGCTTCTAGCGCTCTCGAGAATCAAGAGAACAAACTAGCACATGAATAAGTAACATTTTCAGACATTCATAAGCACAGTCGGAAGCGATCATCGTCACCAACCATTCGCATGCTATATTTAAGAAGCAGGTCTCAAGAGGGGAGGGAGGGTCCCCCCTCTTTTCTTATTCTCGACAGTTCCCCACTCAAAGGCTCTTCGTATATCACTCGCACACTACCAGCAACATAACAAATAATAAGTGCATAAAAAGGACCGCTACAAGCTCGGAACACAAGTCGCCGCGCCGTCGTCGCCGTCGACGTCTTCGCGCTCCGGTCGTCCGACGGCTTCTGTCATCCGCTTCTCAGAGCTCCAGCACCAGATCTGCATTCACCACAGTATCGACGAAAGAGCTTAGTTCTCTGTCGGGAGTTGCGAAAGAGTCTGAGAAAGTCTTTGTATTATATGCCAATGAGTTCGAAGAGAAGCATTGGATTTTCTTTTGCGTACCGGTAGATATTCGAATGACTTAGGAAGTATTAAAAAAAATTGTCGGTGAAATAAATTATTGATCACCTAATTTCTGCTAATTTATTAGTTATCAACACTTACGAAATTACCAAATCTTATTGACGGTTTACAAATTACGTTAATTTATTGTATCTTTTGTTAATTTTTATCTGTCTCTTTTACTAACGTCTTAAATTTGTTTATGTGAACTTATCAATTTTTGTTTGACCAACCTACCGGGTTTTTTGCAATTAAATTACTAATTAATTATGTTGCCAGCTCTATTTGGATTTTTTAATTTACCAAATTTTGGCATATTTTATTAATTTTTATTTGTCGTTCTTACAAATACATTAAGTTTATCACATCTTATAAGAATTTACTGACCCTTATTTATATGAATCATCAGCCTTTTCATGGTTGCTAACAAGCTTGTCCCATCTAACTTGCTCACTAATTTTTCCTATCGAGTTACCAACTTTTCTTTGGCTTGCTTACTAACTCATCAGATTTACCAACTCCTTTTAAAAATTGACTAACTTAGCAGCTTTCTTTCAATTAAGTTAGCAACTTATTTTGGCTTACCAACTCTTTTTTAAATCATCTTCCAGTTCTTATTACTTTTAAGCTTACCATTTTTTTTTATTGAGGTATCACTTTTATTTACCTTCCTAACCTTTTAAATTTACCAACCCTAATGGTAATTAGAGTAAATACCAACTTTTTCTCTAATTATGCTAACTATTACATAAAGTAACAAACATTTATTTGAAGTTAGCAACTTTTTTCGATTAAGTTACCAACTTATTTTTTATTATCAACTCTTACTTGAGTTGCTTACATATTCTTATTTGTTATTTTTAAGCTTACCAATATTTGTATTATCACTTTTATTTACCACTAATTTGAGTAATTTAGTAACTTTTCTTCAATTAAAATACCAACTTATTTTGGTTGTCAATTCTTGTTCGAGTTGCTTACTAATTCTTATATGTTATTTTTAAGCTTAATAGTTTTCCTATTGAATTATCTCTTTTTATTTGGCCAGCTAACTTTTTCAATATACATATTTTACAATTGCTCTACCAAGTATGCTAAGCTCTAAGACTTTTGGTAAATTATTCGTGAAGTTACATTTACATTCATACGATGACTTTTCAAAATAATATGAAGAATTTTGGCAATTTAAGTGTTGTTTTAAGGAGTTAGGAAAAAGGAGTAAGATATACATGATATTGGGAAAAGGAAATAAAATATTTACTTTTTCTTTTTCCAGAAAAAAAAAAAGAGAAAAATATACTCTAGGAAAAATTATTTATTTTGTTATAAATATGAATATGGTGGATAAATTATTTAATTTTAATTTATGGCAAAAAGAGAAAAAAATATTCTAATTCATTCAAAGAAATAGAAAATTTGGTTTTTAATGACTAAAGTTAAATAGGAAAAAGGGAAAAATTACTAAACTAATCATAAACTTATTGAACTAATACCGATTTAATCATAAACTTTCTAATTTTACTAATTTAGTCCTAAATATTTGAGCAAAGTTCCAATGCAATCATTCTAGTCAATTTTCGCTGAAAATCACTGATATGATCGTTTAGTCATCATTGTTATCCTATAGTGACTTGCCACGAAAATTAACTTAAAGAATTACATTGGAATTTCGTGCAAAAATTTAGTACTAAATTGGTAAAATTGAAAAGTTTATGGAATTGACTTTTGTACAATGGATATAAGATTGATTGGGCAATTACATTAGGATAAAAGCGTTCTTTATAAATGATGCGAGTCTCATTACTTTTGACAACTTAATCAATTAATTTTAATATCTAAATAATTCCATTGATGGTGGAATCCGGACCGGAGCTAATAATTTAATAAGAAACTACCGACCTTTTTTTTCCAACTTACCAATTCTTCTCCTATTAAATTACCAACCACGATTTAGCTGCTTTGTTTGATCTTTTAAATTTTAGCAATTGTCTAATTTATCGAGTTACGACTTTTTTTTGCCTTGGTTATCAATGTTCTTTACAATTAAGTTGCCAACTAGTTTTGAACTCATTTTGATTTTATTTTTTTTATCTTACTCTAACTTTTAATGTCACTTTTAGACTTTTGCCCTATCTCTATCTCAACAAAGTATGAGAGTCGAACCGCACACCTAAAATCAAAAGTCCTTACCCTAATCCCTAAGAAGGTAAATAATTGAACTCCCCACCTTTCCCTTCTCATGTGGGAAGGGTAGTCATTGAGTTTAACCCCCAAGTGGTTGAACTCATTTTGAGTTAATTACCTATATCTACGTGGGTTTTCTTTATTTATTATCAATTACCAAATTCTCTCACAAAAGAATTCCCTCATCTTTTAAGGTTATTATCATCAAACACTTCAAACTGTTACACCTTTAACAAATTTATCCAAAACTAATTAATTTTATGTAATTATCAACCTCTACTTGGCAATACCAATCACTAACTTTTACTACCTTCTTGCCGAAGTCCCAAACTCACTACTATCATACGTAATTATCAGCATCTATTCGGTTGACTTGTCGAATTTTTTTCATTTCCGATTAAAGTATACCATGGAAAAGTTGGTAAACAAGAAAAAGACCCACAAAAAAAAAAAAGTTTGTAAACTAATTCAAATAAGAGTTAGCAACCTAAAGGGTCAAAATTAATTGACAACTTAACTGGAAAAAAGTTGATGAATCAATTAAATTGAAATTAGTAATTTCACATGCGAGGTGGTAAATTACTAAATTTACGTGAGTTTACTGAAATTTCCTAAAATAGAAAAACATTAGTATCTACAGAACGAAAGATGGGTAGGATGAGCACGGCACACGCAACTTACAGTCCGCATCGGTCTTGATCCAGCACTCCCTGTTCCCGTTGGATTCGTCCCCGGTGACCAGAATCCGGGCGCGATTGGACTGGCTCCTGAGGCGCCGGATCTTCTCCTTCAGGAGGATCTTCTCGGGGACTATCACGATGTCTTCTTCAGGAAGGACCTGGTTCCCGACGTTGTGCCCGTGGCCCCTCGTCGCTTTCTTCTTGACTTCGATCTTCTGCTGCTCGTAGGACTTCTTTGCCGCGGATGAGTTTTCAGGGTGGACTTTCTTGTGGAACATATGCAGGATCTGCACAGTACACGGCAGGTGCAGCTACCTGAGTTAAGCTTTCTCAAGAATTCAGCAATTCTGTATGCTTCAGGAGTACATGAGAGAACCATCTTTATTTCAGCCAGCAAGCATAGAGAAGGACTCTAGGAGATCATTAAACCTTTTGGACATCCCATAGACGGTGTAGATACGGCGCGTCAATTGCAGATTGCCATATGTATGCTCATCTATACTTGGATCGGCCTGTGTTATCCGGTGAAGGACAACAGCCATGTATTCCTTTGCTTGGCAAGCAGGACAGTTTCTATTGCTATTTTGGGATCTATTCCTATGTTCACATTCGCGAGTGGATACACTAAAGGTGATGACTTGATATTATAAACGCTTACCTTGTGTAGCTTAGTCTCAGCCGAACCAGAATCGGAACTCGTCCCTGCATCAAAAGAGGAGCTCCGGGCTGCAGGATTAGCTTGCAGGGCCTTCTTTTTCAGCTTCTTCTTCACGAAATGCACCATTGAACTGTCCCAATCCTTTTTGCCATAGCCGAACTCCTCCTCGGTCATCTTGGTCTTCTGGAACAGCTCCCCAAGCGACGTCCTGTGCTCCTTCTTATCCACTTTAGGTGCTTCCAGCACTTCTACCGCCGAGCCGAACAAATAGCCCTGAAGCGGGCACACAGCACTCCCATTGCTTGAATTGGTCTCTTGTGCCTCCACCTTCCCGCCGAGCGTGATGGTGCTCACGTGGCTGCTCCTCCCCGTGCTAACATGGCTGTTCCTCCCGGATGACTGGTTTCCCCACTCATCCTTGTTCGCCTCAGCCGCGAGCACCTTCTCCAGCTCTTCATTGATCAGCTTCAGATCGTTCTCGGTCACCTCAGTCTCTTTCTCGGTTATGTTCTCGAGAGAGTAGGAGAAAGTCGGAGTTGCAGGATCATGGCCGAGAGCGGGCTCAGAACCGAGGGTGCCGATCGCCAGGAAACCATGGAAAAGGTCAGTTATCTCAGCAGCTAGTGGCTCTTCTTTGTAGTGTTCATCGTCCTGCGAAATGGCCGATTCCAAGCAGGCAAAGGACTTTCTGAGGACTTCGCGCTGCGACTGCTTGAGGTGCTCGGCACCGCAGCTTCGCCTTTGAGAGAATTTCTGATCATCTGGACATGGCTGTCCTGAAAGACAATTAGACGGATAATGCGGCGTGATACAGCTGAAAGAACAAGCGTATACTAGCGAGAGTTTGTAAGTGGGAAAGGCACATCTATGTTGGTTGGTCTTTGGTTTTCACGAGATCGAGAGAAAACTCTCATAGACAACAAGTTCTCTTAATCCACGATCTCGGCCTTTCAAATAGCGGTTAATTACTGTGGCATTGCCATAAGAAGTAGCGCATCGCATCGACGATGTCATCCTTATCAGAGCCTTCCTTAGAGTACGATTTTCGTACACCCTATCTAAAGTCAATTCTTGCGACACGTTCTTTTGTTTACGAGATCAGTACTTGGTAAATCCAACGATGTTCGACTGAGCTAGACACATTGTATCCGAATCCGCACCTACATAGTCCAATCCGTAGATGAGCCCACTTCAGAGAAACAGAGAACTCACGTGCCCGGACTTACCTGCGGTGGCGCCAAAATCCTTGAGCGGCTCGTGGCCGTTTTGCCGTAACTTGCGGTGCATCCAACCGAGTAACTGCAGACACCGGAACAGAACATTCAATCCATCGATCGTTGGGGACCTAACACAATCATTAACATCGGAAGCGGGGCTTTACCTTCATCTTCGATCGTCCAGCAAAGGCTCTCGGTTCTCGATCGCTCCGGTGATGCGAGAATAGTGCTTGCAATGAACTTTTTCCAAACGATAAAATATTTAATAGCGGTCCGCTAATGTTCCAAGAAAGAGATGGATGGAACGAAACACGCAGAAGATAAGAAATCCTGGGGTGGTTGTAATTCAACTTGTCAGGGTAGCAAACAGCAAATCATGTGGCGAAATGGGAGGAGGTGGGGGTCCTGAAGCTCCCAAGTTGAGCGATTCAACACGGTCTAGAAGCCATCTTGCGTATTGTCCATTTCCTTAGGTTGTTTTGCGATTTCACTTTCCGCCATTTCCTCGCTGCTTTTGTTGGTTTCGTTTGGTGTTAACCAGGTCGCGCGCACATACAGCGCGAGCGCACAGAGACCATCAATCAGTCTTAGTACTTTCGCTTGGCATGACGTTGGCTTCATGGTGCGAGGCAAACAAAGGTATGTTTCGCATCGCCATAAGCTTTTGTGCGCCTCAGGTTATGATGTGCTAGTACAAGAATAGCATGTGCCGAAACAGAAGAAGCGACTCACATTATGCTAAACCCGGGGACAAGGTCTTTCTTGCGAGTTTGAGCCGTCGGGTGTCGGATGTGTGTCTGATCTTGCTTAGCTCGGGCTTGAGCTATCGCGGCGGTAGATAAGTCTCGATCAACTTTGAACTGAAATGACGCGTACTAGAGCCATCCGGGGGCGGATACACCGTGACCAAATGTTGTGTTGGTGGTAGAGGGCTGCCTATTGGGTATCGAAGCCAAGATGGGATTGCTCGGCGTAAGATATGGAGTTGATCTTACATTGCATAAGCAAAGATCGTTGCATTGATAAATAAGTCCGGCGCAACCTCAGTTAGTACAACTCGTTTTTAAACGCAACTTCCAATATTTGCTTGTCTACTAGGTTTCAATTTTACCGAAACAATTTCATAAAAACCCATGCATACATTTAAGTTGCACAATATACACTAGCACCACACATGACTACAGATTGAGAAAATGTAATTTGCGCTAGTGGAAATGATTGGCAAGTAATCGATGAATCTCTTAAATTCTATATTTAAATTCAATATATTTTCAATTATTCCATAAACAGACTCAAATTCAACATAAGTGTCAACAACTATTCCAACAGCTCAGTACTAAGCGTGGACATATTTAATTGGTGAACTCGAGATCTCTAACTCTAATATCATATGAGATTTTGTAAAACTACTATCAACTGTTCCAAAAACTTAAGTTGTTAAATGAATGCGTGATTTAATATTTAATTATTCTAATAGATAACTATATGATATCATGAGAAAATGTTAAATCAATCGATCATACAAACCCTAGTTACACAGAACTTCATGTAGCATCATTGCACGAACACACCATTTGTTTGGCGGTCTAGCTCCATATAAAGTGACCTATGTGTGCACAACAAAAAAGTTATCGGTAGGCCCGATGCATAGACTTTATGTGAAATTGGATCATTACTTTTAGCAATTCAATGACATCCATCAAATTCAATGGTTGATGAGTGTAAAACGAGCCGGCGGGTTGTCCCGGCTCCCGACGTGTCCATAGCAGGATCAATGATAGAGATAGAATAAAAATGGTGCATACATTAATTCCCAAAACTCTCAAATCATTCACGTTCCAAAGCATAGATTCCCACTACAAAGTGCACTGCTCCATGGACCCAACAAAATGGCCATGTTTGTCATTACCCTCATTAACTTATACTGAACTTCTGATTCTATGCTACTCCAGAGAAGAGAGGGGGCGGCATACTTTTTACATATCCCATCATTTGGAAAGACTTGCACATGTCGTACACTGAACTTCCCACGGACCAAAACGGGGTAGACGTGGCCAGCGGCTCTTATCGGGTACCGTGATTCGTGACAACTAGATAGTAACTATCGTACGATTTACTGGGATATCGGCATGGAGGCCCGACTACCTGAAAGTTCTTGAAACCTCGCTGCAAAAAATCATGTTCTAATTAAGTTCGGCGTTTCAACATGTGCAGATGGCTCAAAGCCAAGTAGTTTACATGCAGTCAGTAGAATTTGAATAAAATTATCTCCAGTTCAAGAATTGGAAGTCCCTAATATATCAATCAACTAGCCCATACTAACTAAAAAAATTAAACCAACTAGGATCATCCTAAGGGATTTCAGATCATTCTAAATTTTAACTTAAGAATTTATAATGTCTATGGTCGTGATAAAATTCTCTTCTCAGGAACAATTGAGATTACATGATAACTAAAAGGATTTAGTTAACCTGACTGATTTGTTACTTTCTTTTAAACAAAAGAAGGCCCAAGGCAAATATTACATCAGAACTCCATACTGTGATAAAAAACTCCTACTTGATCGACTAATAATTGCGATGGTAGATCCTGTAACTCGATCAATTTCCAAAATTCTTCATGCAGGTTACTTCTATATTAGGGCACAAAATTGAGCACAAGCATAGCAACCCTCCGTCGGCATTGCGACCATCGGCAATCGTCAACGAGCCTTAGTGACCCTCGATTCTCCATATCTCACATGGACCCTCCAGATTTGGCCTAACCTTAGCGATCGTCCACTATCAACCGTGGACATCATTCGACCATTAATGACTGTCCCTCAGCGATTGTTTGCGTAGTACCCTTGGTTTAGAAAGAGAACCGATAGGCTGTGGAGAGGGACAAGCAATGTGCCAATATACGGGAGTAAAATAGGAATACGAGAAACTGTTGAGAAGCAAAATTGGAATAAAAAGTTCCATAAATTATGGGCTCCATCGTTTTGAATTTGAATACCAATGCTGGTGAGCGGTGGTCTTGATAGGAAGACTTCGGAAAAATTAGTATTTCCTAGGACTCCAATTTTATTTTTTTACCAAACACTTTAGCATTTACCCAAGTGTCTTTAAAGATCCGAAGGACTATGCAAATTGTGTTCCCAAGCACAGCCTAAAACTACAGAATCAAAGCGGGGTCCATGATCCTCCTCAAAGTCGAACATACGCCTGCAATTTTTTCCAAACCAGCCTAAGGGCCACTTTCCATTCCTATAAGATCGCTGCCCGGAATTATACTTGACCCTAATAGAGCCCAGAAGCCCGTCCATTATCGTAATGAACAATACATGAGAAATGGTTTCATGTTACCGACATAGACGAGGAAATGATCTGGTACGGAACGCCCCACTAAGACAGACGGGCTCAAGAAGGAAACTATTTGTCTGTGAATCCGTGGGGAAAAGTCCCGTTCTACCCATTAGTCATTTGAGTTTCAAATGTTTATTTTTGGTCAATTCAGGTTTAAACGTTTAAAAATGTGCAACCGAATATTTCACTCATATTCGGTCCTATATATCTTATTCTAACGCCAACAATTATCCTTCGGCAAATGTAATGAGGACTTGATTGCTAATTTTGAAAGACATTTAAAAGTCAATCGATTCGGATCAAACATTTGAATCTCGATTGATCAAAGTACGAAACATTTACAACTTTCCGCCATACCTATACCGTTTGTCTATTTGGACAATGGGCGGAGAAAGATAAGCGACACTAATAAATCAAAAGAGCTATCTTTTGGCAAATGATTGAATTGAGAAGGAAAACGAAACATATTTAAACATCTCCGACGAGACGTGGAGAACCAAAGCGATTCATCCACTTCGCACTAATAAATGTACAAGTCAAGGGAATCAAGTCGACCAGCTCGGCTTGCTTTAGTTATTAGGCACTTGTTTATATTAATCCTGATTTCTGCGTTATAATAAGCAAACTCATAGCACCAGATAGAATAATGCTTGACCCAATTTGACCAGATCCTACTCAGCATATGGAAAGCAAAGAAAATTTTCTTTTAATGATCTGGCAAAGTACTAAAATATCCTCTGCAATTAAATTATGTCCGTCTTCCCATTCAACTGAAGACTGGCCATCCAACTCGAGAACAGGATATTGTGATAAACCACTTCATCGTGGTTTGACCCGAAATTATGGCAAATTAAACACTTAGCCTTGCACATTTTAAGGTGCAAGATTCCATCTGTCGCTGTTTTAATACTCAGCCAATCAAAAAATATGAAGAAAATTATTCAAAAAGTTCTAAACATGTTGCATTTTTATCAATTCAACTCTTAATCTTTTAATTTTATCAATCTAGTTATAAACATTTTCACTTCTTACCAATTGAATACATCCGATCAATTTTGACTGAAATTTGCTAATTTGAATGGTTGACACCGACGTGACACTTTTTTAATAAATTTTTAATGATATTTTAATAATTTTGAATTTTTTTATGATTTCTTTTTTTAACTTTTCTTTGTTTTTTTTTTTCCTTTGGGTTTGGAGTTTGGCCAGGAATGGTGGTTGACCGACCCTCACTCGCCACAGACAAGGGTCGGCGACCCTCACCCACCCTAGGCAAGGGCCGCAATGCCCTCACCAACCAAAGTGAGGGCGTGCAAGCCCTCACACCAAGGGTCGACGGCCCCTTGCTGAGAGCTAGTGAGGGTTGGCCGGCAACCTGACCAACCCCATCTAAAAAAAAGAAAAAAAAAAGCAGAAAAAACCATAAAAATTTCAATATATTATTAAAAAATACCATGTCAACACTAGCCGTCTACGTTGGTAATTTCCAAGCAAAATTGGTTGGATAGTCTCAATTGGCAATAAGTGAAAATGTTAAGAATGAATTGACAAAATTAAAAAAAAAAATTTAGGATTGAATTAACAAAAGTGTAATATATTTAGGACTTTTGGATAATTTTTCCAAAAATATGGACATGATCAAGTCTAATGATAGGTGAATCAAAATTCTCTAAAGGGCAAAAGGGATGAGTCGCATCATTGTCACGTAGAAATCAAACCATTTAGATATTAAATCATAGTTTCATCTAACTATTTAAATTTTTAGAATAATTAAGAATAATCTAACAAAATTTCGTATAAACTTTTCACATACTCTCTTTTACATAACCTTTATAATAGTGCGGGAGCAAGAAATCTTATTGAATTCAAACATTTTCAAACCCCAATGTCATACTAAATTCTAACACGCGCATAAGGAGTGGTTTTGGTATTAAACCACATGAATATGTAACAACTTAAATAAGTTGAATAGCTCACAGTTGTCTTATAAAATTTTATACCGATCGAGCAATGCTTGCTAAATGAAAACGATAATTTGCCCCCGCAAACGTGGACCGGAAATATAATATTTTGGATTTGACCGGTTACATAAATTGCGAAAACCAAGAGAAAGCAAATAGTTTTCTCCATACCTTATCGTTAAATAAAAATTCACACGTCATCCTTGTACAGATTTAATTCTGACACTAATTTTCTTCCTAAGATTGACTCTTGGATTATATAATCTCTCGAAATGTAGTGGAGGGAGGGAGTACTACATCGGAGGGAGAATGGAGGCGACCCCCTGCACCCTGCTATCGCTGTCTCCTCTCGTTCACGGCAATATTCACTGGCGCTGGCGCTAGCGACGATCCCCTCGATCCGACCGGCAACATCACCGTCTGGTGGGACGTCGTGTCGTGGACGCCGGACGGCTACGTGGTATGTTAGTTTCTGCCCCCTGCAGTTCAGCCCATGATTCAGACTCCCTGGATGGTCCTGATGGAGTTGACTGTGACTGCAGGCATCAGTCAACATCACGAACTACCAGCGCTACCGGATGGTGACGGAGCCCGGCTGGAGGCTGGGGTGGACGTGGGCGCGGAAGGAGGTCATACGGAGCGCGGTCGGGGCACGCCCGATGCGCCGAGGAGATTGCTCTAAGCACGAGCGGGATGTACCCGCTTCCTGCATGCGCAGCCCGACGGTGGTCGATCTGATGGCTGAGGCGCCCTTGAAGGACAAGATCGACGGCTGTTGCAAGGGGGGAGTCCTGTTGACCAAGCTGCAGGACGCTCGGAAGTCGACGGCGGGGTTCCGGATCGCCGTGGGGAACGCAGGAACGACGAACGCGACGGTGCAGATTCCCAAGAACTACACTCTGGTCACGCCAGGCGGCGAGTACTCTTGCTCGAGCCCGAAGATCGTGCGACCCACCCTGTTTGTGTCTCCGGATCTGAGGATGGCTACTCTAGCCTTCAGTAAGTTCACGGCGAAAAGATTCAGGTCCACGAGGCCTTTTCTTGACTCGCAGACATCCATCTACCTCCATTTTCATTCTGTCATTTTGTTCTCTAAATCAGTCAAAGATGTAAACTGACCCGGATACACTTTGATATCGATACGCACTAGAACGTCAATATTTAAGATCAAGCACAAGAAGATTCACGGCTTATAAATTAATTATATCACCGCCGATGTCGGTGCTTCAGTGACATGGCAGGTGGTGTGCCGCTACTCTCCGCCGCGAGGATACAAGCCACCGTGCTGTGTGTCCCTGTCCTCCGATCAAGGGATGAAGATCCCGTGCGCTACTTGCGCATGCAAATGCAAGCCCTCGGACGCCAGGTCCTGCGCTCCGTAAGTCTTTTTCCACGTCAATGTCTACTTCTCTTCTTTTTCTCTTTCCTTTTTCAACGATGCCTTAACATTTGGTAAGATCTGAACGAACACCGTGCATATCAGTGCACCCTGAGGCCCAAATCTGATCGAGTACTACGATCCGAGATGATCCTCTTTGATCCATAGAACGCAGGTTGGCCTGCCCATGAAGGATCAAAGAGCACATAACAATCGATAGTTTGGTATATTCACAACCATGGACAGGCCTCATAACTCAAAAAACTGGACATGCTTATGTCATTTAGATGAATTGGTGCCGAGTGCAATTAATTTCAAGTCGTCCGCCTTAGTTTCAATTCCCGTCTTACCTGATGTTGTGAG
This sequence comes from Eucalyptus grandis, assembly GCF_016545825.1. NCBI lineage: Eukaryota > Viridiplantae > Streptophyta > Magnoliopsida > Myrtales > Myrtaceae > Eucalyptus > Eucalyptus grandis. Next base: position 66,053,385 of record NC_052619.1, on the reverse strand, counting down.
GTTTATAGGACATTTTCATAGACCTGGTGTTCAAGTGAGATGGGAAATGTACGTTGCTTGCAGGAGTTCCGGCAAATCCGAACGTGGGAGATCACCGGTCCAGCGCACCAATCACATGTGCCCCATCAGCATAAATTGGCACTTGCTGTCCAAAAGCGAGGGAAGCGTCCGGTGGTTTGAGGTGTCGATCTCGAACCTGAATCACCATGCAAATTACACGGACTGGATCCTCATGATTCAGCATCCGGCTGCACAAAAGCTTGCCAGAGCCAACACAAATTACTGGTCGCTGCCGCCCAAGCTTGGTGAGTAATTCTCGAATGGTATGCTAAATGTGATTCGTGTTGATCTAAGAACATCGAAAGTGTGACAGGAAATTTCTTGCCTGTTCCATGTTAATTGCAGGGAGCATGGACGTGCTGTGGGGGATCGAACACTACAATCGAGGGCTAGGGCCGCTCGGAAGTGGTCATTCCACGGCAAAGTTCAAAATTAGTTACAAGGGGAGTTCTGGAAATTGGAATTTCTCAAGCAATGTCTTCTTCAATGGCGATCGGTGCGCCAATCCGCCTCTACCTCAACAAGGCTCCTCAACATAAATGGCTCTCGTTTTTTTATCCGGAACAACGTTTTTCTTCTCCACCCCCCCCTTATTTTGTTGCCTATATCCGAGACTAATGAAACATGAGAAGGCGTCATTGTCTGATCTGATCTTTGAGCTTGTCTGATTAGAGTGCATAATGACTACTACAGACGGTAGTGGAAGGTCATTGGTTGTCTTCAAGTACTGAAAATATAGGCAAAAAAAATTGTTTGCTAACCGCTAAAACTGAAATCTGATGATAACCAGTACTTGTTTTCATCACCCCGTACTCATCCAGGCCAGCCGACTTTCTTCTTCGCCGTGATTAGAAAGACAATGCCGCCGAAATTCATTGAACGCCACAGGCTGTTCGGTGGACCCGCCATGTGTGTTTCTCCATCTCAAAGTAATATCATTGCTGTCAAGGGAGCGACAATCGAAGCATGATCGAACGAGACAACTGCAGACTTCAGATCCTTTCGTTTCCCGTATCGTCTTCAGGTAGCCGTTAGCATCCGTCCAATGGCGACTCGAAGGTGCTTAGTGGTTTCGCCAATTCCGATAAGGATCGAACTCACCTTGCTTCTGAGGGACGACCGTGAAGAAAACCCGTCATCATAAACTACCGGAAGAAAGTCTTCGCATTCAACTATTTAAATGCTTCACGTTATCAAAGACATATACTCTCCTCTCTCTTAATATCATCTAGGCCTCCCTCAATCCCCCGATTCTCGAATCTCCACTCCATCACGAATAGGTGTCCGAGAATACCTCGGTGACATCAGGGGCGACGGTGCATCGACGACTGGGAGAACATCTCAACGAGGAGTCTCAATCGAAGTACGTATGTCACGTCCGGACACAGATTCATGGAGTACTAATTGCCCCTTGCGATGGCTTTGATTTCGGGCCGCAAGGACATTCGACCACCTCCCCATTGCATTTATGGACAAACGAGATTCACGTGATTGCCTGCACAGAGAGAGGGAGGTCCACTGGACATTTCTGTCAGCAATAGCATGGGGCCACCAAGTTGCGATCGTGGAATGCGATGCCCCCCGTCCAAATGTCCATAGGCAAAAGTGACGACGACTCGGTTCTCCATTTTGAAAGACGTTTGGACGTCAATCGATTAAAATCAAACATCTGAATCTCAATTGCCCAAGGTGCGAAACATCTAGAACTTTCTGCCATACCTATAGACCATCCGTCTATTTAGACAACAGGCGGACGTGGGGAGGTAAGATGGAAGGCACTGGTCAGGAGTTAAGAACCCTCCACACCCAAACTTTTGCAAATTTGCGGTGCAGTTTGACTGAGCCGACTCAAGCGGGAGCAAAATAAGCAACACTTGTAAATGAAAAGAACTGCGTTTTTAGATTGTTTTATTGAGAAAGAAAACGAAAGATATATTTGTGAGATTTGGCGAGATCACTACAAATTATTCTAAAAATGCTAATAGAGGTCTAGAAAGATTCAAATTCAGTGTCATAATCTGATACCATATGATAGGGGCGAGCAGCGGTCTAGGGTCGACCTGGACCGACCACTGGACCGGCCCAACCTCCCGGTCTTGGTCCTGGTTAAGAGGACCCAGGTCGGTCCTTGGTCTTGAAATTCCAAGACCAACACCGCGCGGGTTGGTCCTCTGGTCCCTAGAGTTTTGGTGGTCCAACCCCTGACCAACCCCGAATATTATATTATATTATTTATAATTCTTTTATATATTCAAACCTAAGTAAAATGTTTGTTATATTATATTATATTGAGATGTTCTATCAATAGCACTACTAGTAATTTCAATTTAAAACTTTTGTTGAGTATTAATTATGCGTCGTTTGTTTTGTTTTCGTGTATTTAGAAGTTCAAGTGAATTAACAAGATGTGAAGTTATATATTCATGGTTTATATTAAGTATTTTGAACTTTTTATGGTTTAATTGTATTTTATTAATGAATTTCAGCTGCACTTTACTTTTCAATTTGTGTCAAATAGTAGAAATTTTTGAAGAGTAGAGTAGTACTGCAGTTGTTACGGTGATTTGCTAGTCAAGTGGTGTGAAGCTCATTTTTTGGTTGAGTGGACTCTATAATTAAATGCAGGAGAACGCTTTTGCATATGGTGTTATGAATATTAAAGATAGATGATTACAAGAACTTTCCATCTTGTCCCATATCTCGATGAGCGGTTAACAGTGCGGAATTTCTATTATTGTGTCATCTTAAATTTACTAAATATGTATTGGTATTTATAGTTTAGTTGCACAATACCGCATTATCGATGGATGTGTAATTTGAATTTGTAGGTTTGCTTTTTTAGGGAGTATAAAAAATAAGACGAAAAAAATTATTGATCGGTCCCTATTGACCACAGGAACCCACCGAACCCATTGGGTCGGTCCTGGTCCCCAGTCCCTGAGCTTAATAGGGTCGGTCCTCTGGCCCTAAAAATTGAGAACCGACACCAGTATGGGTTGGTCACAGGGTTAGGGGGTGGCCCGGACCAACCCGGACCATGCTCACCCCTACCATATGAGCTTTGATGAAATCACTAATAACCGTTTTAAAAGCTTAAAATATCATATAAGAATGAAATTTAATATTTATATATTATATCAATTTTAACGTCTTAGATAAGAAGTGAAGAACGGAAGCGATTCTCTCGCCTCACAGGCTCACACTAATAAATATAGAAGACAACGGCCATAACTCGACCAATCCAGCTAGCTTTGATTATTAGGCACTTGTTTATTTTAATCCTGACTTATGGGTTATAATAAGCAAACTCATAGCACCAGATAGAATAAAGCGCCACCCAATGTGACCAGATCCCACTTAGTACTTAGCAAGTTTGGAAAGCAAAGAAAAAATTTCTTCTTCTATTTTTTTTTATGGAAAAAGTCCCCGTTTCATTTCAAATAGTAAAATTAGAGGAACAACCCAAATATGCTTAAGAACAAAGAACATCCAAAAGATATTAAGGGGGACTCTAGACCCAATTCCGAAGTGGAGATTGGCAAAGCTGGACTCGGCGATTTTATTTAGATATCTTGGTCCATGGGTCAATTTTAATCCAGGAAATGAAGCTAACCAGTACGCCCGTTTGGACTTATTCATTGACTTCCCTAGGGTGTATCTAACCCCAAAATCGTCTGAGCTGCTGTGTAGCAGTCACTCAACAGCAGCCCCTTCTGACCAAAAAACACAGCAGCCCCACGTGACCCTTTTTTCTTCCCCCATTTCACAGCAAGTTCCAAGCCTTCGCATATAACTAGGGTTTCTACATGCAAGGGAGATTGTGCCTTCACCGTGCGAGCAAAACCGCCGAGCAGCACCCCATTGTCGTCCCTGCACACCCCTGCTACTGATCTGTTGTTAGTTCCTGGTGTGAAGGCTCCGTCGACATTAATTTTCACCCATCCCGGCGGTCTCCATCTTACAGGTACTTCGGTAGCTTTGCTGATGTTTTGCTGCTGTGATGAAGTTGGATCTTTGAATTTTTGTTTTGACTTAAGCAGATCAGCCACCACGCCCTGCGGATTTGGCATTATTGCTCAAAAAACTGCTGCGTTCCTCTGTTCCAGATGAGCCAGAGAGCTTTTCTCTTGATATCTGGCAAAGTTACTAAAATAGTTCCTGCTATCAAATTATGTCCATCTTCCCATTTAATTAAAGTTTTGTCATCCACCTCGAGAACAGGAGTTCGCAATAAATCACTTCATCGTGGTTTGACCCGAAATTGTTGCAAAATCAAACGCTTAATCTCACACATTCTTATGACCAAAAAAAAAAAAATCTCACACATTTCAAGGTACAAGATCCCATTTGTTTTAGGACTCAGCTAATCTGTTTCGCGTGGACATTCTTAAGAGAACTTTGGATCCAAAAATTATGGACACGATCGAGTCTAATAATAGGTGAATGATCAATAATGATCTTACAAATATTCTTATAATCGCTGTGCATATTTTCTCTTTCACACAATCTCGACAATAATACCGAAGGAGAAGGTTCTTCGGAGTTCAAATCTTTTCTAATTAATTTGAGGCTAAATTCTAACATGCCTATAAGGAGGAGTATTTTTGTATTAAAATGCTTATTTATATTTTGAACAATTAATAATGGTCTCACAAAATTTATTAAACAAAAACCAAAATTTGTGCCAGCAAAATGTGGATTGGAAATATACTGTTGCGCGGATTTGACCGGTTACAAAAATTCCCAAAACCCAAGAGAAAACAATATAGTTTTCTCCGCACCTTATCGTCTAAGGAAAATTCACACGTCATCCTTGGACATACTTAATTTTGACACTAATTTTTCTTCTCAGGATTGACTCTTGGATCATAAACTCTCTCGGCAATTTCCCAAGATCTCGCTAGAGCCGGAGCAGCCCCCTTCGAAATGTGGCCTCCATTGCTATGTCTCCTCTCATTCACGGCAATATTCACCTGCGCTCGCGGCGGCGGTGACGATCCCCTCAATCTTAACCTTCAACATCACCATACGGTGGGACATCGTGTCGTGGACGCCGGACGGCTACGTGGTAAGTTAGCTTCTGTCCCCCTGCATTTCGGCCTCCGATTTAGACTCGCCGGACAGTGCTGACGTTGTTGACGGCAGGCATCGGTCGACATCATGAACTACCAGCAATATCGGACGGTGACGGAGCCCGGCTGGCGGCTGGGGTGGACGTGGGCCCGGAGGGAGGTCATATGGAGCATGGTCGGGGCGCGGCCGCTGCGCCAAGGAGATTGCTCTTCGTTCAAGGACGGCATACCCGCATCCTGCACGCGCAGCCCCACGGTCGCCGACCTGACGGCTAATAATATGCCCTCGAGGGAAAAGATCAACGGCTGCTGCAAGGGGGGAGTCCTGTTGACCCAGTTCCAGGATGCACGGAAGTCAGTAGCAAAGTTTCAGATCGCCGTGGGGGCTGCAGGAACGACGAGCAAGACGGTGCAGCTGCCCAAGAACTACACGCTGGCCGCCCCGGGGGGCGGCGGGTACTCTTGCTCGAGCGCGAAGATCGGGCCGCCCACCAAGTTCTTGTCTAAGGATCGGAAGAGGGTCACTCTAGCCATGAGTTTTAATAGGCTATTCAAGTACGATCCCCTCTCGTTAAGATCTAATTAAGATCAAGCACGGCAACATACATCTGCATGACCTCTTTTGCTTCAGTGACGTGGCAGGTGGTGTGCCGCTACGCTCCGCCGCGGGGATACAAGCCGCCGTGCTGCGTGTCCCTGTCCTCCGACCAAGGGATGAAGGTCCCGTGCGCTACGTGTGCGTGCAGCTGCAAGCCCTCCGACGCCAAGTCGTGCGCGCCGTAAGTCTTTTTCCATGTCTTGTCTTCTTCTTTTTCTGTCCTTTCCTTTCCTTTCTTTTTCTTTTTCGTGATGCCTAGACATTTGGGCAATTTAGAAGTGGGTCGGATTGAGCATGAGGCCATGATTATCATGCCATTGTCCTAGAATCGCGGAGTCACTCGAATTATTGGGCTTTTATTGAGTCGATACCCAAGATGTTCCAATTCGATTCGTTAAAAAGCAGGTAGGCCTACCCATGAAAGATCGCAAAGCACATAATAGTTGATAGTTCACTATGTTCACGACCAAAGATTCCCTTCATAACTCAAAAAAATAGATATGCTTATGCCTTTTGAGAAAAGTGTTAGAAAAGTCCTAAACCTATTATATTTGTATTAATTTAGTCATAAACATTTTAATGATATGAATTTAGTCATAAACTTTTTGAACTAGTGTTAATTCAGTTCTTTCGGCTAATTTTGGTTGGATATTGCTGATGTGGATATCGACCAACCCACGTGATATGATTGACGATTGATGTGAATAACTTTTAATAGTATTTTAATACTTTCATATTTATATTTTCTTTCTCTTTCCTTTTTTTTCTTTTGCTTCCTTCTTCCCCTTTCCAGTTGAAAAAAAAAAGGAAAAAAAAATTGATACATTGGCTGGCCGGTGTTTATGTCAATAAAGACTGGCCAAAATTAGCTAAAATAATTGACTTGGCACTAACTCAAAAATTTTAAAACTAAATTAGCACAAACGCAATAAATTCAAAATTATTATGACAATTTTTCCCGTTTAGATGTGTTGGTGACGAATGCAAATAATTTCATTAATAAGTCGTCTGCCTTAGCTTCGTCTCACATCTTACTCGCTCTCGTGAGGTTCATAGGACATCTTCATAGACCTGTTGTATGGAATTTTCACGTCTTTAAAGAATGCGAAAAGGCACGAATGTTCAAGCGAGATGGGAAATGGTCGTTTGGTTGCAGGAGTTCCGGCAAAACGGAACGTGGGAAATCGCCGGTCGAGTGCACCAACCACATGTGCCCCATCAACATAAATTGGCACTTGCTGTCCAAAAGCAAAGGAAGCGTTCGGTGGTTTGAGGTGTCGATCTCGAACCTGAATCGCCACGCAAATTACACGGATTGGATCCTCATGATTCAGCATCCGGCGTTGCAAAAGTTTGTCAATGCCAACACGAACTACTGGTCGCTGCCGTCCGAGCTAGGTAAGTAGTTGCCCTGCTTTCAATCTTCTTTCAAACTGTGCTGTAATTCTCGAATGGTATGCTAAATGTGATTCGTGTCGGTCTAAGAACATCGAAAGCGTGACAGAGGAGCTTCTTGCTCGTTCCACCTTAATTGCAGGGAGCATGGACGTGCTGTGGGGGATCGAAAACTACGATCAAGGGCTAGGGCCACTCGGAAGCGGTCGTTCCACGGCGAAGTTTGTAATAAGTTACAAGGGGAGTCCTGGAAATTGGAACTTCTCGAGCAATGTCTTCTTCAATGGCGATCGGTGCACCAATCCGCCTCTACCTCAACGAGGCTCCTCAACATGAATGCCTCTTGTTTTTTAACCCGGAACGTTGTTTTTCTTTTTCTCCCATTTTGTTGCCTATATCCGAGACTAATTAAACATGAGAGGGCATCATTGTATGACCTCTGAGCTTGTTTGATCAGACTGCATAATTAATAACTCCTCCAGACATAAGTACTGGAATTTCAACTTTTGTCTTCAAGTACTGAAAATACAGGCAAAAGAATTTGTTTGGTAATCGCTAAAACTGAAATCTGATGACAACCCAGTTCTTGTTTCCATCAGCTCGTACTAACCCACGCCATCGGATTCTCTTCTTCACCGTGATCAGAAAGACATTACTGCCGAAATTCATTAAACCGCACAGGCTGTTCGGTTGACCCACCATGTGTGTTTCTCCACCTCAAAGTAATATCATTGCTGTCAAGGGAGTAATGAAAGAAACATCATCGAGCGAGACAATTTACGAACTTCAAGTCCTTTCGTTTCTCGTACTGTTTTCACGTGGCAGTTAGCATCTGTCCGATAGCGACTTGAAGGTGCTTTTGGTCTCCCCAATTCCGATAAGGATCAAATTCACCTTGCTTCCAAGGGATGACCGTGGAGAAGAGTTGCCATCAGAAACTTTTGGAAAGAAGCCTCCTAATCCGATAATTCAAATGCTTTACTTCCCTCGAGCTCCCAATTCATTCTCGAATCTCTCTACTCCATCGCGAGAAGGCGTCGGGGGATACCTCGGCGACATCAGAGGCGACGGTGCATCGACGACCGGAGAATTATCTCAACGAGGAAACAAAGCCCCAATTGAACTACGTGCGTCGCGTCCGAACATGGATTTACGGAGCACTAATTCCCGATCGCGATGGCCTTGATTTCGGGCCAAACGTACATTCGACCGCCTCTCCCATTGCAAGTTATGGACAAGGGAGATTCACGTGATTGCCTAAGCCCAGATGCGAGTCCCCTCGTCGGCAGTGAAGGAGGGAAAAAGCGCGATCGAGGGAGGTCCACTGGACATTTCTGTCAGCCAGAGCATGGGCCACCAAGTTGGATAAGGAATTGCCATCATTGCGACCGTCGAACGTGATGCCCCACCTCCCAAAGGGTCCCCCCGGCATGCGTGCCGATGCTAGTATTACCCAAGATTAGGGTTAAGGACATAATATCTTTCTTTTTGCGAATTTGATTCACTAGATATAATTTATGGATATGCTATCGAATATAGGCAAGTGAAGTTGGTGAGCCGTATTAATTGTTTTCCTTTATCCCCACTGCCGTCAGTTTATTAGGCATGATGTATAAAATACAGCCATTGAATGAACAGGAGAAGTGAAGCATATTTACGTTACAAAGAAGAGGCTAATAAATTATTCGGGAGTACCCTACATGCGGCGCTCATTTTGTGATCAATGTTCCCTAAAGGGTTATAGATAAACTTTAGGGAACAAGTCCTTTGTCCCATTACGTACCGCCAAAAACAACACCCTCGCTAAATAAGGATGTCGAATTATTTTATCATGACAATAGCCAGATTAGGTTAAACATATAGACATGTTGAATTTATGACCAATTTATCATAATAGACACATGCATTTCACTGTAGATCACATAAATACTTCATAAAAGCACTCACCTACTATGTGTTTACCAATATTGAAAGTCCATGCGGCCTAGATTTGTTAAAAAGAGTCATATGCCCATTTTATTAACCCATATGACTCTCCCTCCCTCATTTGATCTTGCGCTTACTTACTTACTTCCGACACTCACCTCGATTTGGATATAAATTCTCCTAAATTAGCTTGAATAATTAAGTGTTTTAGCTATGTGAATTGAATTGGATATTCACTAAATTTGTATTGTATGGAAATTAATTGAAATGGGTTAAATTGATTAATTTGAGTCAATCATTCTTTACTCAATCGGACCATTAAACGATACGGTGCCACAACATGATAATCATAAGAGTCCAGCTGTACATCTCCTATTTACTTGCTGTGCGCACGAGAAGAAGCAGACCTAGCTCTACGGTTTCACCATTAACATCAGCTTCACAGTCCAACCAAAGCTTCAGTCTCTCTTTTTCTTCACTCGAATAGAAAGCCCACCAGATCCTACGCTCTCTAAACTGTCCAACGCATCAATCCCACCAACCCTTTGACATGAAATTCGAAGCTTGACACCCTATCTTCCACGGCCATTAGAGGGAGGAAGAAAAAGAGCAGAGCGAGACAAGACATCAAAAGAGATCCGATTGGGAACAGGCGCCATCCAGTTAGGCATACGAAAGCGACAACAACTTTAGAGGCCATGTAGCTGCTGTTGCAGCGGCAGGAAAATTACCTGCCGAACCGAGGGGCGCTTTGGTCTCTCTCGCTCTCTCTTCAATTCCAGGAGCTGTTCATGCTACGCGATGCCACCCGCAAAGGAATCAAAAGGGAGAAAGCAAGGAGGCCTGGCGCGTCCCTCTTTGACATTCTCGAACAAAAAGTATAACAGAATATATGGCAAAGAAGTGACCAAAATCATGGAGCACTTCCCGTATAACTTAATGTCGCACTAACTAAAAGAGACCAGTTCGCCGTGAAATTGCGTCGCGCCACCTCACGAAAGAATCAAATTTGATACTTACGCCCACCTAATTAGTCACCACCAAACTTAGTCACCAAGCAATAAGAGAACGACGCCAAAAAGGCGAGACCCAAAATCAAAATCGCCCCCAGAAAAGGCAAGAAAATATTTTCCACTCCCCACGGCGCCGCCCGGACATTCCAGTCCATTTGTTGGGAGGAAATATATATATATATATATATTTATTTAGTTTTGGATATTGGGAATGAACAAAAAGATCCGAGGCAATCTTGTGTATATTTATTTACTTTGGAAATAAAAGTAAATAAATATAGTCGTAAACCTAGCGTAGCGATGGACCGTACCGTCCCGCCCAGGGAAAAAAGATTGAGCCTTGCCCTGTTTGCCCTTTCGCTTTCTTCTCTTGGCTCGAGGAACACACGAAAAACAACGAGAAAAGAAAAAGATGAATTGGATGGGACTGATTTTGATTAATTAATGAAAAAACAGGAGGACTTTTTGATGATGGCTTCTTTTGACTACACATTCGGACTCCAAAGGCTCCACAAACGGGAGTTCAGTATCCCCAACACGTCCGGCAGCACCTTCCTCGCCAAACCCTTGTGGCTGCTCACCGCTGCCGGAGCCCTCCTCGCCGCCACGTCGTGGACCGCCGGAGACGGCGGAGGGTGGCAGCTGAGCTCAGCCTCCTCGGGGAAGTTCTCCGTGCCAGCCCTCTCCGGAGAGGTAGCCGGCGTAGCTGCTGAGGACGCCTCGTTCTCCGTCGGAAAAGCGACTCTGTCCTCCGCCTCAGGCGGCGCGGCGGTCTCGATCACGGGCATCTGGGGTTCCGGCTCGGGCTCGGGCTCTGGCTCGGGCTGGGGTTGGCCCGAGGCGGCGGCCCGGCGCGCCATCCTGCCGTCCCTCTCGCGTCGCTTGGCCTTGCCTCGGCCGCCGCCGCCGCCGTTCTTGTTCTTGCCGAGCTCGCCGCTGGCGAGATGGTCCTCGAAGGCCTCGATGGCCTGGTGGATGAGCTCCCGGTTGGCCGACGAGTCCCACCGGTGCCAGTAGCTCCCGTAGCAGTCGAAGCAGTCGCAGTCAAAGCTCGGAGCCGACGCGGCCGCCGCCGCCGCCTTCTTCGACGGCTGCCCCTTCTTCCTCCCAGGCCCGTCCCCGGCCCCGGCGGCCGCGGGAGCCGCGGTGTCGAGGGAGCGGGTGATCATGTAGGCGAGGACCTCGCGGTCCTCGAGGGAGAGGACGGTGGCGAGGGCGAAGATGGCCGCCGGCAGGAGCTTCAAGACGGAGAGGACATCCCTGCTGGTGGCGCTGCCGCAAGAGGAGTGCGAAGCAGAAGCAGAAGCAGAAGAGGAGGAGGAGGAGGAAGGAGACGGGTGGACTTTGCCCTTGTTCTTTATCTTCATCTCTGCTCCGGAGGGGGTGTGTCCGAGAGAGGGAAGAGCTGAAGAGCGACGGCCAAAGAGAGAGAAACTAGAGAGAGAGAGAGAGGGGGGAAAGGAAGGAGAGATTTTGGGTTGGTGGAGATGATGAAATGAGGAGAGAGAAAGTAGGGTAATTTTTTTGCTTGGGGAGGTGGTGTTATTATTAGCTTGCTAGAGAAGGCTGACGCTGGGGAGAGAAGGACGGGAGGCCGTCTCCCAGGTTATAATAGAGGGGGGACCACCCGCCGAGGCGCTAAGGTTGTCTGTCGACGCTCGCGTCCGAGCGCGTGCGCGCCACTTGTCGCGCTTTCATTAGCGGCCCCTCTCTCACGGTCCCCCATGCGTCCTGTACTAGAGAATCGCGTCGTTTTTCTCTTTTTAACCCCTTCTTTTGTTTTCCAGTTCCTTCGATTTTATTTTCTCTTAAATTATTCAATGCCTAATTGAAAGATAGATACACCAGCCAGTTAGCCTGTTGAGTTTTCTAGCGCTTGAGTAGGCCCACAGGTCCGTAGGGTTGAGGCGCATCGATGCGATTCGCCCCCGAAACATAAATTATTATTTGCTTCTTGGGCCCTGGTCGGTCCTTAGTCATATAGAAAATTCCAGATATTTTTTAATCACGTATTGGTCCGGCGGTAATTGTTAGGGCTAATGTGGTTGCGTCCGATTCGATGCCTGCAATTGATCAAATATAGACATGTTAAACATGGATCATAAATTTATTTTTTGACTCGTATTTGATAGGCTAGGTTGTTAGATGAGTTTGTTGTATTCAATAAATAAATTTAGAATAGTAAAACCTAAGATAGTGTGGGTGTTAAATAAGTTCATAAATTACTTAGACCCACCCAATCTAATTCTATGGTTCTCTCTTGCCCTCATTTTCTATCACGTTCGCTCACTTCTTGTTTTCACCTTAGTTTGAGAATAAGTTATTCTACGTTTAGTTAAATATATAAGTATTTTAGTAATATAGATCGGATTGGATATGTGTTAGATTATGTAAGGGTCACTAAATTAGAATTGCATGGAAATTAATCAATTTGGATTGCACCATTTTTACATGATTCCATCCATTCATTCGATAGGTATAATCAAATCTAACTATGACTTTTGATCCACTCACGAGATTTGAATGGAAATTAATCAATTTGTGTTAAGTCAAGTATGAACCACTATATTTGGATTGCATGGAAATTGATCAATTTGGGTTTGACCATTTTTTACTTGATTTGACACATTCATTTGATAGATATAATCAAATTTGACTGTGACTTTCAAATATAGGCCAAAGGTAAGTTAATATAGACTCAATCAATGGTTCATCAGATGGGATACCAAGTTTGCAACCCATCCTTCAAATCCATCTACTTCTTTGAAGTAATGACAACCTTCGTAAATGCATCTTTTTCATTAATTTACTTTTTCGAGAGGAGTAAGGGTTTAGAACTTGATCAATTAACCTTTGGTTCAGCGGCTTTTGAGCATGCCGGTCATTGGTGATTTTGGACAACTTTCGAGCTCCATCGGGTTTGAACGCTGCGGTCTAAGACCGAGGCTCCCAGTACCTGACAAGTTCAATCAAATTTTTAATTTTTTTTAATATTTTGGGGTTACATTCCTAGAATCAACTCAATTTTGGCTATCTTTTCTAATTAATCGAGTGTGGCCTAGACTTACAAGTGCTTGCCATGATCTTGTTTCGTTTTGAACATGTAAATCTCGGGTTTAAATTGAACAACTTATCATGGCGGTTCAAAATAAATTTTTAATCGAAAAATACGAAGAAATGCTCTCAGGAGTTGGCATACTTGATAAGTGGCACGTCCGTTTGAGGAGAAATTGTTCTTTGACTTTTTGATGTATTTCGGTAAATGAAAACTGATCAGTTTATGAAAAAATTTCCATCAACCAAGAACAACAAGCTTAGATTTAAGGGAAATAACTTCCCTTCTAGGCAAGAAGGATAACACTTCCCCTAAATCATTAAATAAATGAAAACGGGAAAATAACCAAAAAAGTTGTAAACTTATTGCAATGGTACTAATTTAGACCTAATTTTTTTTTTTCTTTGTGCAAATTAAATCCTAAACATATTGCATTTATGTCAATTCAATTCATTGGACAATTTTGGGTGACTCGATGAAAAGCCAAAAGCTTGGACATTGGACAATAGCATTGACGTGGACATGGTAACTTTTAATTTTTGTAATGAACTTTTTTATTAAATTTTGTTCTTTTTCTTTTTCTCTTTCCTTTTCCTCTTTTTTTTTTTTCATTTTTTCTTTTCCCCTTAGTGGCTAGCGAGGCTTGCTAGCTACCGGCAAGGATCACGGCCCTCGCCTAACCTTACCCAAATCCAGGCAAGGCCCAAGGCCATGAGCAAGGTGGTTAATGAGGCCTTGGTGAGGCTAGGTGAGGGTAATGATCAACTATGAATGACTTGCAAATCCACTATTCAAGCCCCCCTCTCTCTTTGTGCGTGCAAATCACAAATCTCCCGTTCAAGGCTTTGCCTTTAATGTCAAGGCTCGCTCAGTTGTTGGCGAGTGTCATTGGAGCCTTACCCTCTATTAAGTGGAAAAGAAAAAAAGAAAAGAAGGAAGAACAGGAAAAGGGAAAAGAAAAAGTAAAGGAAAATAAAATTTGATAAAAAAATTTAAAAACATCGGCATTAGGCGGATGCTTAGCATCAAGTAATGTCCACATAAGCACCATCAAGCCAAATTTGTTGGATTGACTTAATCAGTTCAAATATAAAAGATTGAATCGACACAAAAAAATATTTATAATTGAATTGGAAATAGGTTTAAGACTTTTTTGGTAATTGTCTCAACAAAAACTAACCATTAAAAATGATTTTCATGGAAATTATTTTCTTTTACCATGTAATTTTCAGCAAAAGAAATGCAACCAAACTACAATAAGGGTATTTTTATTCAAAAAAAAAAAATCAAAAACAATGAATTGTGACTTTTTAACAAAACTTTCACAGGGTTTTTTTCAAATATCTAAAAAGGCAAATTTGTACATATTTACTTTTTTTACTGTGTGTAATACCACACTCCATATTCTATATTTCAACTTCTTAAAATTACTTGACCAAACAAATGTACTGCAAATGTAATACTTATGATAATATTTAGCGATGCCCTTGGACGCTGTCAACAAAAACATTTCTTTGACAAATTTTCCGAACGGCGTTGATACATATAAAAAAATAAAATAAACTCTGGCTTGTTTTTTCATCCTAAGTTTGTCTAAGTAAAGGAAACAAGATTCAACTATTTCTTTATTTCTAGGACAAATCTAGAGTGCCTTTTCGGTTGGTGACTTCTTACCTTAAATTTAGGGTGTTTTTTCGGTGAGGGTCAAAAATTAAAAAAATAATATAAAAATTATTTACCATTAGCATTGATCATGTCCTAAGTTTTCCTCATGACATTAGTATCAAATCTTCTCAATCCACATCACCATGAGTTATCCATAAAATCTTAAGTTGGATTCCTTCACAGCATGCAATTTGCTTGCCTAAGAACATAAGAATATGTTCATTCGGTCCTCTCATAGTGAAATATCTATTTTAATGCATTTATCACCGACCTCTTTACACATAGAGAGATCCTGTTTACACATAATGCCTATAACTATATTATCTAGTTATTTACATATGTCAAAAATGTACGGTGCTTGTACAAAAACTAATTTGCTCAAGCTTTTGTATGTGTATCGTCGACAAAATTCACATTTTTTTGATAGGCCATTAAGACCAAATTTCGCCAGAATGGACTCATAAACTCTGAATGATCGAAATCCATTCATAACAAGAATGAAACAAGCGTAATGGGCGAAAAATCGAACTAATCAGGAAACTAGATATACCAATAAATTAGGGAGAAGGCAAGCGATTGTGCTTATACATTAAATAAGGAGGAGCACATCATAAACTAATTTCGCTGTTCGTTTTGCTGTAAATTTTTGCTAGTCATTGCGAATAGCTGGTGCAGAACATGACGAACAAAGGAAAAGATGTTAAGATAAAGGTCAACATGCACTGCGAGGGATGCGCCGACACTGTTCGTAATTGCCTCAGAGGTTTCGACGGTACATCGGCATTTCCCTTCATTCCTTTTCATTTGGTGTTTGAAACATTGTTTGTCTAGGGCAGCCATTTCAATTGCAGAAAACGAAGAAATTCCAAGTCATATCCCGTGCTGTCGTGTTCATTACGTTCCCTCATTTTAGAAAACGCAAGGGATAGGAAAGTTAATTTTACATATTTTCATTGAACGTCGAGCATTATTTCCATCATACACAGTAGTCCACTTTTGCTGTTTTTCTCGTCAGGAAAAAAAATAAAATTTTGCGTGGTGAAATTAGGTGTCGAAGAGATTGTCACAGATACGGAGAAACACGAGGTCATTGTCAAGGGCGAAAGTGTGGATATTGTGGAGGTATTGGAGAGGTTGAGGAAGAAATTTAACAAAAATGCCGAGCTAATAAGCCCAGAACTCCCAAAGGCCAAGAAAGAAGAAGAGAAGAAGAAGGAAGAGGTTTGATTTTTACCAGCATATCTGATTTTTATGCATTACAACCTAGGCAAGATCGATATTCCGTTCTAAGGTTAATGATAATTTTCTATAATTGCAGATTCCGGTCAAAACAGTAGTGCTCAAGATTTTCATGCACTGCGAGGGTTGCGTGCGTGATATCAAGAAGAGCATCTACCAAATGGAAGGTGATATCTTCTTGTTAATTATGCAATAAATTCCTAATATACACTTGCGTGTGCCCTATGTTCCTATATCAGGTGTTCTATCTGTGAAACCGGACATGGCCGGGGGAACGGTGGCTGTCAAAGGGGCTGTCGAGCCGCCGAAGCTCATGGAGTACATCAAGAAAAAAACAGGCAAGCAAGCGGAGATCGTGAAGGTGGAAGTGAAGAAGGATAAGAAAGGCGAGGAGGAGAAGAAGAAAGGCGAAGCGAATAAGAAGGAGAAGAAAGAGGAGGAGGAGGAGGAGCAGAAGAAGAAGAAGAAAGGCGAGGAGAAGGAGGATGCTGTCCGTTTGATTCACTACTGGGTTCAATGTCCTTGTCCGTGCTCTCAGTGCTGCATGAACAACCTCTGCTGTCACTGCTGGGAGAATGCTTTCAACGACGAGAATGTCCATTCTTGTTCCGCCATGTAAACATGGGAAAGATTTCTTGGCACGGTTCCTCTTTTTTTTAGCTGTTTCACTGCCGCACAAAGGAATAATATAATTATCCTATCGTATCGATTCGTTCCTTTTAAGTTTTATTGTTTATGGACACGATGAGAAAAATAGAGTAAACTTGAGCTCAATACGTTACTTGGGGGCTCTTCTCCTCCCTCATATAGATGATTCGGTTTGTTTGTACCCAATTTGCGATAATTGTTATCAAATGAGGTAGGGATTCACATGAAATTGGGATAATGACACAACTACTTCATGAACTTTGGCCCAATATATAATGTGGTCCATAAATTTTAAATTTATTTAATGTGGTTCTTAGACTTTAGTCTAATGCATATTATCGTCTTTGAACTTTTGATTTGTTCAATTTCGTCTATGGA
The DNA here is from genome assembly GCF_016545825.1 of Eucalyptus grandis. Taxonomy (NCBI): domain Eukaryota; kingdom Viridiplantae; phylum Streptophyta; class Magnoliopsida; order Myrtales; family Myrtaceae; genus Eucalyptus; species Eucalyptus grandis. The sequence continues at coordinate 66,036,336 of NC_052619.1, read as the reverse complement.
CCTTTTATACATATTTATTTAGTCCACGAATTGTATAAAAATGTTGAATGTTGTCTTTCAATATAAAGATTTTTGTACAAGGCTCAAATGGAAGCTGTGTCAACAATGGTAGCGAGATGGTGAGGGGATGATGGTAGGTCAATGAAGAGACGTAGGATATAATTCTTTTGTTGGGTTAAGGTTAAACATTGGTAATTAAGAAACACGTAAATGATTGACATGGCCCATTCTTAAAATACCGAAATTAAGATAACTTAATAGAATTCTATGATATAAAGACAATAAAAGTGCTAAAAATTTCATATGGTGTTCATTTTAGTGCTAAAAGTTTTTTTTTTTTGGGATCACTTAAAAGCCATTTAAAAAAATGATTACTTAACAATCAACTTTAATTTGAGTTGCAAAAAATCCGATATGGCCATAATTTATTAATTTATTTATCCGACTTGGCTCGTGCATGCCTAGTTAGTATATAGATTCCTTAGTGATATAATCTACAATGTTTGCCCCCAATAGAAACCCTGCATCACAACTTGAAAGAAATTCCCAAATTGAAATTCTAACAACCATTCAACTTGATATGGAAACCCTAATTCAGTTTGCCCAAAATTAACAGCTCAATTTTGTAAGTAGAGAGTAAAAGCCCCCAAATCTTCCTCCAAGGATCGAGCTGAGCCCTAATTTTTCCCTCCAACCACCAAGCCCTAAATCTTTCCCTTGCCATTTGAGCAGAGTGACAGAGGATGAGAGTGACTGAGTGAGAGCGAGAGATATAGCAATCGATGGCGACCAAGCGATGGCTACCGAGCGATAGCGAAACGTCAATGACAATGAGGGAGAGAGTGAAAATACAAGCCTTGAACGCGTTGAACAAAACGCAAGGAAGGAAGCGACGTGCGACGTCGTTCATGTCGTCATGCTCTCTACCTTGTCGTTTATGCAAAATAGCCATAATGGCAGCGTTCTGATCTCCCTTGTGATTCAAAAGCAGAACAGCCTTTGTTCGATGTGGTTTATGCTGGCATTAATGCGACGTCGTTTAGGCAAGCCCCTTTTAAAAGTCCGCGTTGGACGCCTTCTTAATTAAATTAATAAGCCTCGTCAAATAAAACTTTCAATTATAAAAAGTCACGTACTTGTTTTGGCCAAAATTTCTCGTTGAAAACACTTAAGTAATAGTTTTCATGTACTAGTTTTGGCCAAAATTTCGTTGAAAACACTTAAGTGAGTTTTTCTCCAAAACTTTTTGGCGAAAACTTTTAGTATTAAAGTAAACACAGTACGGAACATTTAAACATTTATAATCTCCTTAGTGTCTTTATGCCGTAAACCAGCGTGCTTCTATTAACAGCACCAAAACCAGAGGCGTCTCCTCAATAATTGTCGCTAAACAGTGCAAAAACGAATCTGCAGAGGCAACTTGAAGTCCTACTTTTCCTATTGTCAACCTCTCGGGGATCCTTCCTCGAACCTGCAACACACATGGTCGCTCCCTCTTTTTCTCAAAGAATCTGCGGCTTGGGAATCGAATCATAAGATCCGTCGTCTCGCAAAAGCAGCTTACCATCTCGTGGTCGAATTTCCAAGTTCAAAAGAACCAGCTCTAGGAGTTTCCCTGGAAACTTTCTTTCGATGCCCTACAAAAGCCCAAAGCTATTCTTAAAGAGGAAACACGAAACGAAGGGAAAGAGAAAAAGGAAGGAGGACATTATTTCAATCAAGCAACGCAAAGGGAAAGAAAGAAAGAAGCTACCCACTTCGCATGATTGATTACGTCTTTCGTGGAGTGCTTTACCACACGATCTCCACTTCCACATTAAAGTGACCCCATAATTTTCAATTCTCTGACTTTTGTGAGTTTTCTTGTGCATGTAATGAAGCTCTCGTGCGTTACAACTCGTACTCGTCGTGATAATCTAAGCATATGGAAAGGATGGGACGTGGGAGGCACAAGTAAGAAAATTACGATTTGAATTGATTGGAAAAAAATTGAGCTAACCACGAGGAATCACACCTAAAAATAAAGCTGAATCCCGAGCTGATAAAATTCAATTTGAAGTTACTTCATATAAGAGATTTGACTAACCGTGTTCACAAAGGGAAGACCTTAATTAGACGAGCGATACCGTTATGATGACTAATTAATCCCCATGCTGATGCGTTGGAGAAGCTGTTATCGGAGTACTTCAAGCAATAGAGTGGCGAGAATAGCCCGATGGAATCATCCCGTTGTTAACTATAAATCCTGACGCATTAAACTTAGGTCGGACGGCCACGATGCTGCCGCCACCAACTAATAATCCATGCACGCAATGACCCTCAAATCGATTTGACCATATAAATTATACGTCTCACTATAGAGTATTACATGTTGTTGGGTTGCCAAGTGTCTTTAGAAATAGAAATTTGCCACTCATATTGCCAATTGTCAAGGTGGTTCCCAAGTTCAACGGCAGCGAATACCTACTCTTCAATTATTAAGGAAAAAGGCGTGCCAAACCTCTTGAGAAAAGCATGGAGAAGTGTCATTGGTCCTCAGCTCTCCATTCGCTTTCTATTTTTATACTAAAGACAAGATGCACGAGCTATATGCTTTTTACCTTTTTTTCTTTTTCATCTTTTAATTGTGACTTGTGATGTCGTATAACGGGAAAATCGTTCCAATAATAATTAAGGCTATCATTAACTCAATTAAAGCACAAAATTGGGACAAATCTAACCTTACTTGACGTAATTAGAAGAGTTCACATAGTGATTCGCTAATGTGATTTAGAGAAGATCTATAGAGGAAGAAGAATTTTATTCATTTTGAGGGCCTAGGAATGAGTTTGGAAGAATCTGAAAAGCATTTGGACTCCTAGTCCTAAAGTCCTTTGATCCAAAGTTTTAATGTTTACTAAAAAAAACTCTAATAAACTCTTTCAAGCTTGATTTTTGTGCACGTTGAAATTAGGGTAATACCTAGTGGAAGACCGAACATTGATGAAACCCCAAGGGAGGGAACTCCGGCGTTTCCCTTACCTTTTCCTATATTTTATTGTCCTGGTGGATACTTTGGGAATTATACTAGTTGTTGACCAACGAAAAGAATGGGAGAAAGATGCATAAAGAGCTAAAGCTCGTCAACAACATGAGAAAGGCCCGGCTCAGCTCGATAAAACTGCTCATGGAACTTATTAAAGCCCAAACACAGTTGGCTTTAACCCGGAGAAGATGGGACGAGATATGGCGAAGATGGGATGATTGTTAAGGGAATTCGTAGGATTTAAATAAGCTAACACCATAAGGGATAGAGATGAGCTGTTCCATTGAGAAAGAAGGGGTTTTTTTCAGCACTGTAGGGAGGATCTGATAGAATCAGCTTGCAGCATTGAAGCTGTTTCAAAACCATTAGAGCACGCTGTAGACAAGCAAACAGCAAAAAAGAGAGAAAGAAAGAAACAAACAAATAAATAAGTAAAGGGAGGCCAAAGCAAAAGCACCCAAATGAGCACATTTTCAACCCGTGCCATCATGCCTTTGTAAAAGTTTAGCTTTTTCCCACATTATTAGAATTGCGTACATATAATAATTGGAATATACAGAACCTCACCAAAATATCCCTTCTCCTCTAATATAAAGTCCATGTATTCACTTCTCCAATGTTCAGTCAGACGGCAAAGAATTCTCTCTAACCTTCTCCTTTCAAACCTCCTAGAGAAGTGCCTCTATTGCCTTCTCACTCCCCAAACATTGAAAATGGATCGATCTTATAGAGTAAGAAAGCTCAGATCCATGAAGAAACACAAGAGCAGCCACCGCGGCCCATCCGATAACCATCTGATTCTCAATCTTCTCACCGCATCGATGTGCATTTTAGCCTGTTCTAACCATTTTTCTCTTCCCTCATCCTCCCTAGAGCCTTACATGAATCATTTTCTATCCGTCACGCTTCCTCACATGAAGTCGACCTTCCTTCACCCGAAATGCCTCTTTTTGGTGGTTAATGCCATCATCGTGTTCCTCATTGGTGAATCGAGACTCCGGTCCTCACCCTCCTCTATGGCCGACGATCTCTATGCTGAATACATCAACCGAATCAGTCCAGTCAAGAAGGGTTTCATAGCATACGATTCCATTCCGAAGAAGAAAAACGATAAGGAGAGGGATTCTAAGGACTTTACTATAGAAGACCACGGAGTTGAAGAAGTGAAAGCAGAAGGGACAAGGAAATTGTTGGAGAAGGGTAAAGATGACCACGGAGTTGAAGAAGTGAAAGCAGAAGGGACAAGGAAATTGTTGGAGAAGGGCAAAGATGACCACGGTGTTGAAGAAGTGAAAGCAGAAGGGACAAGGAAATTGTTGGAGAAGGGTAAGGAGGAGGAGGAGGAATTGCCTGCCGAGGAATTGAATAGGAGAGTTGAAGCGTTCATTGCTAGGGTTAACAAGCGAATGTTGCTTGAGGCCAGATCTTGAATATGCGCCGACGCATGACTCCACCATGTATTTTGCATCATAGACCACCCTTGACTTTTGAAATAGTAGGTTTAGGACATGATTTAGATTAGACAAACAAAGGAGTGTATCCATGAATTATCTTGCATATATAGTCTCCAAAGTTTTGAGGCGATTTATCATTAGGAGTTCACTTCCTCCGAAATTAGTATAATAAATTTCACGGGTTTTAACCAAATAGGAACTCACTAAAATTTATGCATGATATTTCACTCGTGTTAGCCTCAGTGGAGACATGGGCACATCGCAAAAGTTCGTCCTTTAGCAATGAAGACTTTGCAACGTGTCCTGGAAAAGAAAGATGATCAATTTTTGGCTGATATTGGAGGTCCCGATCTCAAAAATGATGAATCGGGTTCCCCGATTATAGTTATGAACATTAAGAACAGGCTAATTTCAAAATTCCTTACATTTAAAAGTGGTTACATGATAATTCATTAGTGGAGCTGTGATGTGAGTACATTTTCTCCTTATTTTCTTTTTCTTTCGGGCAAATTTGAGTGTACTTTCACATTACATCCCACAGTCCTAATTCTAGTATATTCGTAGGGTTTCTTTTTAATAATAAAGGAAGAAAACGGGTTGCCTATTCTATCCTGGAGTAAGAAGAAAAAGAATCGACAATTCGGGTTGGAACCTATGACAGTCTAGCTGATTTTTTTGAGTATTTACCTTTAGCTAAATTGATTAGGCTAGTTTCGATTTAATCCTAAATCGAACTATATTGGTCTCACAACCACTATTCTAGCTGAAGATATGATCGCCAAACAAATATAAACAATAAATGAAGCTCCAAAAAGTCTTTAGAGATTAATGGCATTTAAAATTGGGTTAATACAACAACAACAACAACTACAATAACAAAATCTTACATTGATATACTTGTGACAAATTTCCCTAAACTAACTTATTAATTGTAAAATATCTCACTTGTGACAAATTTACTCTTCTTTAGTTCTGATAAAATTTTATTATTAAATTACTGAGTTTGATGACAAGTGTAAATTGATGGATGTATCGATTTGGAGTTAGTTTGTGATTTTTCGTGATATTAATTCAATTTAACAAAAACTAATAGAGAGTAAATTTGTCACAAATGTATTAATTTAAGTTTTTGGTGGTCAGAATAATTAATTTTTAGTAAATTTATCACATATATACTGGTTTACGATTTTTGGAACCTACGACAACCTAACTAATTTATTTTGAGTTTTACCTTGAGCTAAATCAATTAGACCAGTTTCAACTAAATCCTTAATCGAACTATACTAGTTGCACAACTACTATACTAGCTGAAGATATGATCACCAAACAAAGATTAACAAAAAATGAAGTTCTAAAATATCTTTAGAGATTAATAGCATTTAAAATTGGATTTTTATAGTAAAAAATCTTGCATTGATATACTTAGGACGAATTTCTCCAAACTACCATTTTTTGACCACCAAAAACTCCAAACTAATATAATTGTGATAAATTTACCCTTCGTTAGTTTCCATCAAATTTTATATGTTAAATTACTGAGTTAGATAACACATGATAGTTAAGGGGTATATCAATTTGAGATTTTACTCTTCGTTTGTTACATGTGTACTAATTTATGATTTCGTGATATCAATTTAATCAAAGGGTAAATTTGTCATGAATATACTAGCTTAGAGTTTTTAGTGGTTAGAAAAATTAATTTTGAGTAAATTTATCATACATGTACGGTTTTGCGATTTTTTGTCATAAAAAATTTAGTTTGAGATAAATTTATCACATGTATATTAATATGTAGTTTTTCATGGTATTAATTTTTTAAAATTTATGCACTATTGGTTAGGAAAAGCTACACATCCATCCAAGATTTTAAACTTCAAATCATTGCTTCCCTTTCTATAAGGAGATCCGTGTTTATTTAGGACTCAGAGTTGTGCTACAATTAGATTATATCAAGAGTCAATACTCTATTATAGTTGTTGTTTTTCATGTGACATTACGTGAAACTCACTACAATAAGATTGCTCATGTTACTTTGATTTATGTTGGAGTGTGAGTCTGACCTATCAATTCAGCCTTGAACCCATGAATAGACCTGTCAAATGGGTGAGTTGGTTGAAAATTATCTAATCAAATGACTAATTTTCATGCAATACAAATATATCGATCAATACTAGGCTCAACCAATATTGCTAAACAAATCTAAATTTGATCCAATCTAGGAAAAATCATATCCAAATTGATATAAGAGAACGGAATAAGAGAGTGTGAGATCAAGTGATAGTGTATAGATAGTCATGAAAGTATTAATACTCATATTGAACTTATTTTTAACCCATAGAGTCACCTATTTATAATTGATTTACTAGATAAAATTAATCAATAACAATCTAGTCCATCAAATATGGAAAAGGAAGAAGTCACAAAAAACCCAAAACTTTGTACAAAATCACACATTTACCCTAAATTATTTTTTGTGATACTAAAAACCTCAAACTTTACCCGTTAAGGCATATTTATTCCAAACTTTTTTCTAAGACACCATGAACCCCAAACATTTATTTGTATAATACATTTACCCAAACTTTTTTTTAGTGATATAAAAAATCTTAAACTTTTTTCTATGACACTAGATTTTTGTGATAAATGTGTTATACAAATACAAATTTTGGGGGTTTTTTGGTGTCATCAGAAAAATTTTGAAATTTTTTATGTTACAAAAAATAAGTTTTAGGTAAATATATTACGCTATATAAGTTTGGGGTAAATGTGTCACATTACATATTTGAGATTTTTTTTGTGTTACAAAAAAAGTTTTGGACAAATGGGTGTGGGCAAAGTTTGAAGTTTTTTGTGACTTTTTCTCTTTAAAAAATTGATATAAGGATGGATTTTAGCCCATAAAGAGTGGAGCCCATTCAGTGAAACCCATCTTAACCACTCCGATTAAACCTAATTCGACCAACCTTTATAAATCACCCGGACACTCTCCCCTGCAAACTACCAACTCCTCTTCCTTCTTCCTCCGGCTTCGGAGATTCCCAGGGCCTTCGCTCTCTCCGAAGCTCTTACTTCCACGCACGCACGCACACACTTGCAATCTCTCTCTCTCTCTCTCTTCTCTCTTCTCTCTCCACGTTCCTTTTTCTTCAAGCCGATTCCTGAAAAGCAGGAAATCCTGCACGGAAAAAAGCTCAACTGCGAGTCTGCGAGCGAGAGAGAGAGCGATACATGGCGGCCTTGTCTGCTACGCATTGTCCATCACATGTAACAACCCCATCCTCCCCGTCGTCCCGGCCTCGCCCATGTTCTTTGGATCGCGGGCCTGATCGCCGAGCGACGCTTTCCTCCTCCATCGCAGGCAGGCTCGCGTTGCGCGCGCGGCCGTCGTCTCGGCTCCGCAGGAGTCGCCGCGCCAATGCCGTTCGTCTGCATGAAGGTACCCTCGTCGAAATTGGCGTTTTCCTCTTGATAATACACGTTCGGTTCGCAATGCCCACCACCCGTAATGTAGTTTTTGAATATGGTACTGCAATTGTTTTTCTTTGGCATGTGTACCAAAAGTTTTCCTTTTCCTTTTCCATTCCTGTACTGTTGCTATCCGGGTTATTACTAGTTTGCTGTGCGATTAATGTTTTTTCCCTCTCTTTTTTGCCTCCCGTGAAGGTTGTTTCTTTCAAATTGAGGCACTGTAGCGTAGTGGCTCCTTTTTCTTTTGTTGTGTTGATATTACTTTTTCCAACCCAGTGAAGCTTGGATTGGTTTTGATGGGATAATTATGATGCAGGAACAAAGATTCAAAAGATCTTTTTGACGTAAGATGATGCATATTTCTCTCTGTTTCAAAGGGTCAAAAGGGAATGTGAATTGAATTTGATAGGAGTAGATGCCACAGAAAAGATTTTGATATTTGCAAACAGAATCAGCTGTAGCTTATTTTCATTGACCCTTTTGATTTATACGAGATTAGATTTTCGTTGAAGTTGGTTCGAGAGGGGTAGGATAAAAAAAAACAAGAAGAAATTTCGTTGAGCTGAACAGGAGCATTATGAAATATGAGAGTTTCTTGCACATCTTCTTCTGCCTAATGAATGTATCTCTACCTTGCAACTTCAGTTTTTCTCCACTGATGAGGAACTTGATTCTTAACTTATTATTCGGCTCTTGTTAATCATAGGTTCAGTGGCTACAACAATCATTCCAGTTGAAAATGAACTTCCATTAAAGAAATCAAAAGGCTCCTTGTCATTGACCTTGCCCGAGGTGGAAGACGTAAATATCAGCGAGAATGAGTCTACTGTCAGCATCACAGTGGTTGGGGCCTCTGGAGACCTTGCCAAAAAGAAGATCTTTCCTGCGCTTTTTGCGCTATTTTGTGAAGACTGTCTCCCTAAGGTGTGGAAGTTCTCTAGTTGCTCTTTTCAAAATTTTATTAGTTATGATTCAGTCTTGTGTTTTTATCTTGAGCCTCAAGGACTTCATCCAAATTGCTTCATCCATTTTTATTGGTTTTGTGGTTGCAGCATTTCACTATATGTGGTTATGCTCGGAGTAAGATGACTGATGCTGAACTCAGAAACATGATCAGTAAATCTCTAACTTGCAGGATCGATAAAAGGTAAATACAGCTTTTATCTCGTAGACCAAAAGTGCTAATATTTCTCATTCATGGATCCTTCTTTAGTTCTTTTGTTGCAGTCATGAAAGTATTTTGTGCAACTATTTGGAATTCCAATTTAAAAGATTGAGCTACTGGGTGTAGGAAGACTATATGTTTAATGCCAATTTGAAGCCTATGGATAAGTGATACGGGATATCAGCACCCCTCTCATAAGCATGCTGAATGAAGAGCGGCATGTGGAAATAACAAATAGGCATAGGACAAACAAGAACTCCGTGCGGAGTGATACTTGAAATGGGCCATAAAGAATTTAAACTCGGTCTAGTACCATAGTTAAGTATGGACGGCTTAAGCCTATAAGGCAGATGAAGATTATTAGTAGACAAGGTATATATAAACCCCGCAGGCAAGAATCACAGGATGCAAACAGTTATACTGCTATCATGGCGCAACAAGCCAGTCGCTATTTTACAAAGGGATTGTTGTTACGACAAATGGGGAAATCTATCTCTGAATTTCCTATATCTAAAATCTAATTGGTGATGCACGGTATATACGATATATAAGATGCTTCCCCCCCCCAAAAAAAAAAAAAAGTCTAGACCTCTCTTTTGGATTTTTAAATTTATGTGAATCCTCACCGTAGATAACCATTTATTCTGGATTGTCAGTGAGAACTGTGAAGAAAAGATGGACCAGTTCCTGAAGAGATGTTTCTATCATTCAGGCCATTATGATTGCCTGGAGAACTTTGCAGAGCTAGATATGAAGCTGAAGCTGCACGAGGTAAGCTGGCAAAGTAATTGAAAAGATACATTTTTTTTTTTTTTTATTTGTGTTAACAATGAGCTGGGTACATGTTAGCTTGCATCTTGTGCTCTCAATCGTGTTGTAAGATTTTATAAGCAGCTACAAATATAGTCCTAGTGGTTATTTTGACGAAAGTATGGTGCAGTTGTGGTAGATGAACTGGAATGGGGGTGTACTAGTTGTTGAAAACATGTTGTCTTCCAAGAGTAGGTTTAGTTGGTTTGCTCATGGAAAAATTCTTGTATGCACCCAAAGCATGTGAGTCCACTTCATCTCAGCCATTAAGTGGTGGGGAGCCCATTTGAGATCCACGTGATCTAATGGTTGAGATGGAGTATGCTCATAGGCACCAAGTGCATGCAAGACTTGTTCTTGCATGTAGTATGGAATTTGAAAATATTTTTAGCTCTTTTGTTTCGAGATTATATATATTCTATGACTTTGACTAGAGTTTGGTCAGTCGTTTCAAATGAAATTGCTGATCCACATATCTTATGACTTTAAGTCAAGATTCTTAGTTAGTTCTATTTTACTAAGAGCATTTCAGTGGTTTGAGTTACTGATGGAATGTTTCAATGCGAACTTGGTTGATTTTAGACATAATACACCAAGATCATGACTTGGAAGGCGATTAGAGTTCCCTGGGCAACTTTGAGCCTGCATAACTCTCAGAAGACTAATCTTGATTGAAAGTCCAAATGGTGGGTTAGCCAACTATATTGGCAAGTAATTCAGGCACTTGAGTTGCCCTTAAAATGGGAGGCTTGGGAGGGAAGATGTGTGGGTTGACAGATAGAAATGCTGAACTAAAACAGTTCAAGGGCCAGGCAGTTTTGCATATTTGATTTTGAAAGGCCACCCCTGGTATAAACCAAGGGATGCTCAGCAGCTATTTATGCTGCTTTGCCAGTGTCTTTCACTATTTACAGTCAACTATTTAGGAAACTCCATGTCCATCTGCTGTCTTGAGTCAAGAACTTTGTTGGGATCTGCATCAATACATAAAGGTTCACTTTGAGAACTAATGTGCTACATGGGAGTGTAGTTTTTGTTCCTTTTGTCAGGTAAATAAGTTGTGTGTTTGAAACTTAGGTCAGCAATGACTTGTCAGAGAGCACTGTATCTTGGTTCTTGTTACAGTATTGGAGGGTGTATACTGGAATTACAGACTATGCGCTTGTATGTGATTCCTAGTCATGTAATATTTGTAAATCATAAGCAAAATGTTATTCTATCTCAGAATCTGATGTACCCCCTCTTAGGATGTTGTAAATTCAGATGACGTAATGAATCCTTAATTTGCTGGTTTCTTGATCGATGTCTCAATGTGCATTTACCTTTTTTCCTTTTGTAATCACCCTCATCCTGCCTTGAGTTGACTTCCATTAATCTGGTGTGTAGGGCAGGAGAATTTCTAATCGCCTGTTCTATTTGTCGATTCCTCCAAATATCTTCGTAGATGCTGTAAGATGTTCAAGCTCATCAGCTGCATCCAGAAACGGCTGGACTAGAGTAATTGTGGAGAAACCTTTTGGTCGGGATTCAGAATCCTCTGCTGCTCTGACAAAAGCACTCAAGCAATACTTAGACGAAAATCAAATATTCAGGTGAGTGGTTATTGAACAATTCGGTTCTTTTCATGAACGAACACTATTACTCTGAATTGATATGCATCATTTCCTTACAGGATTGACCATTACTTGGGAAAGGAGCTAGTGGAGAACTTGTCAGTCCTCCGCTTCTCAAACCTCATTTTTGAACCTTTGTGGTCGAGACAGTATATTAGGAATGTACAGTTGATATTTTCAGAAGATTTTGGCACTGAAGGGCGTGGGGGGTAAATTTTTCTCCTATTTTGTCCTTTCAAGGTCAAATGGAAGTCCATATAGTCATTGTATGCAGATGTGAATCTTTATAGGTACTTTGACAACTACGGAATAATAAGGGACATTATGCAAAACCATCTACTTCAAATACTGGCCCTTTTTGCCATGGAAACTCCAGTCAGCTTGTATGCAGAGGATATAAGAAATGAGAAGGTTCTAACCCAAATCTTTATATGACGTATTGTAATTCTTTTGTTGTATGCTTGAGTAGCATTTCAAACAGTTCAGTGTCATTGCTTGTGAGTTATAACTCAAATTTTCTGTGGCCTATACCAGGTCAAAGTTTTACGTTGCATGAAGCCTTTACATCTAGATGACGTGGTAATTGGCCAGTACACAAGCCACAATGAGGGATCCACCACTTACCCAGCCTACACCGATGACAAGACCGTGCCAAAGGGGAGCTTAACACCTACTTTCGCAGCAGCAGCCCTTTTCATAAACAATGCAAGATGGGAAGGGGTGCCTTTCTTGATGAAAGCTGGAAAAGCATTACAAGATCGGAGGTACCTAGAGTCACTAAAAGTTGCAGATTCAACATATCTATATGTTATTCTATATAAAACTTGCACGTTTTGTATTACATACTCATCCATCTCGCGCCCAGCCATCCAACTTTTCCTTGCTTTTTTGCACCTTTATTTTTCAGGGCTGAGATAAGGGTACAGTTCAGGCATGTGCCTGGCAATTTGTATAACCAGAAACTTGGGACAGATCTCGATCAAGCCACAAATGAGCTTGTCATTAGAGTGCAGCCAGATGAGGCTATTTATTTGATGATAAACAATAAGGTCCCTGGGTTGGAAATGAAATTGGACCACAGTAATCTGAATCTACATTATGCCGCGAGGTACAATCATATCTTTGACATGTTTTAGGAATTTTTGGCAAAATATACTTCTTGTCCATAGTGGCGAGCATATGCAATTGTAGATCTCTCCCCTTTAGTTTTGTTGAAATGACATATTTTGGGAGTGAGATACAACTAGCAAAACATGTTCACATTAATTACTGTAGAATATAGATACTGTAGTATTTCTTCAAGCATCCTCTTTGTCCCTTTTTTGCTTCCTTTAATTTGTTGACTGTGATTGTAGTTATAAAGAAAAGTTCTAGTACAATGTCTAAGTGGCTTTACATTTGAAGTACTTGGGAGAAAAGGGGAAAAGAGAAACAAAGTTTCGACACTTAATGTGATAATGCTTCATTTAGTGATATACGCTCATGACAACTTCTGCTCGTGCCTTTTGTAGATATTCAAAGGAGATTCCTGATGCCTATGAGAGGCTTTTGCTTGATGCTATCGAGGGGGAAAGAAGGCTTTTTATCCGTAGCGATGAGTTGGATGCTGCTTGGGCTATCTTCACGCCTGTGTTGAAAGAGATTGAGGAGAAGAAAACTGTCCCTGAGAGCTATCCTTACGGCAGTCAGGGCCCTGTTGCAGCACACCGTCTTGCTGCAAGGTACGACGTAAAGTGGGGTGATCTCTGCACAGGCCCGTGACCTACAACAGATGACATTCTTCTATTTGTTCATTCTTCTGTTCATATTGTTTTCCTCTTCTAGTTGGCATTAGTTGCAATCTTGGTCCAGGAACTGCTCCTTGCACAAATTTGAGCATTTATCAGGACTTCGGCCAGACGTGAAAGGCTTCAGTTTAGGGGTACAAAATAGTCTCGATCCTACAGGAACATGGGCCAAGGAAGAGCCTTAAAGTTTCCTTTACCATTCGTTCTTGTCAAATACTTCTCCAACACTGTAATAACTTGCTCTTTCATTAATACAAATAATAACCCCAGTTTTGTTTTTTCCTTCGGATTCGGATGGCAAATGATGCTACTCTTCACTATCATTGTTTAGGCCAATCAGGTCCTTGATCAGAAGCCCATAAACGATCCTCATCTCTTTTATCCACTTCACTTCCTGACCCGGAATCATCTATTCTGGGTAGGTGTCATTGCTCATGTGTTTGCTGTTGGGACATCTGAAGTTGCGTGATACGCACACTTCCAGTTTCGAGGAAGAGCATTTTGAGCTATTCGAGATTCGAATGAGGTTGTGTGGATCCTTTCAATTTTACACGTCCTGAATCAGAGGATGCCCGAAAAGCTAGAAAATCTGGAATAGATTCTTATCGCAACATGTCTAGAGAGAAAGCTAAGGAGGAAAAAAATCTTCCTTTGCTTCTCTTTAATGTTTTAAAGTCAACGTTTAAAAGAATTCAGTAGATATTAGGGCAATTGCGAGGAATATGTTCTGATATGATCCCTTATTATAAAAAACCAGCAACCTATTAAAGCCACTCTGCACCAATTCAGGGATGGTTGGCTCCCTTTTTCTCCACTTTATTCGGTTTTCTAAATTAGGCAACATCGTGTTCTTGCCACTTGGGACATCTCTTATCTTAGCCTTTTGTGTACATTTAGAACATTCGCTCGGAACAAAGATATGTATTCACTAGGATTGAAGAGACCCAAATGCCCCAGCTCAGCTCTCCCATTGTGCATGAACTTTTTCGTGAAGCTCGCACACATGTGATCACACTGTCCCCAATTGCATCGTTGCTTGGCTCATTATACTAAAGCTCAAAAACGTTTATGCATGCTCAAATATCTTAATGACAGGTTTGAATTTGCATTCTATCTAGATGCCTCATAAACAATTTCTATCACCCAAGCCTGTGTTCAAATTTTGTCATGTGTTACGACATTTTTGTACTTAATTACGAATGCACATGTAATTAAGTACCGTACACTCTGGTATCCTAGAAGTGTCCCCCATGTTGTTATTGACCGTGCAGTTCTCGAGAGGCTCTCTCATTTGTGAGCAGAAAGGGGAAGCTTTCAGAGACTTAAGATGTTACAAAAGTCACATGGTCGGAATTTACTTTGTAAAGGACAGAATTCGATTTCACCCTCGACGCATTTCACACTTTTTTGGCTTCACCCCAAGGGGTCTGCGCAAAACCATTTTCTCATCCTAGAAAAGACCACAAAAAGCCCCCTCCACAGTCTCTGCTGGCTGCAGCAGGCTCGAAGCAAAGCCAAAAGCAACCCACTTTGCTCGTTCTGCCCACTGATCTCGTATCTTCCAGACCCGAGTCGGCAATTGAATAAAAAGAAGAAAAATCACTTCCCTCTTTCTTTTTTCCTTCTTTTCAAATAAAAGTGGGGCGACGACTTTGCAATTGGTTAGAACCAGACAGGCTCGCGAGTGGTCCAAACGTGGGTTGTTCTTGGACCACGCAAAGATATATGGGATCCTGCTCATCAAAGAGAGCTCAGATTCGATCAAGACAACCCCCCTCACTGGATCTTATGAAAACCGATTGATCGTCCTAAAGACGTCGTATTATACTGTATTGTACCTTCTGCCCAAGACGTCGTGCTTCACAAACGATTCGAAAATTTTCGATCGAGATTTGTTTTCTTATCTTGTAATTCGACGGTCCTCGATGAAGTGCCCAAATTTCCCCCTTGCTGCCTGTCGTGCGACTCGTACGGAAACTGGGTCACAGCTGTGGAGGACTGGCAAGAACAGGTGAGAATGGGGGGGCGAAAATAAAGAAGAAGAAGAAGGAAAAAGAGAAAAAGACATTCTGATGGTTCAGTCAAAAGGAATCTGGGGAAGCGGGGGAGGTCCCCCCCTCTTGAACTTGAACGTATCCGTGATGAACGTGACAGCTCGAGCGCGACGTGGGGTCGTTGTTTTGGAGTTTGTGGTAACGAAATTGAATTGCTTTTCGAGACCTGAGCGCCGAGAAAAAAGAAAGAAAGCCAGCTGAAAAATAGACCCCCCACAGGTTCTGCTTCAGCAAATGCGTAAAGATAGCCATAAAGAAGGTGCAAAAGCAAAACTTGTGTGTGAAAATACAGGTGCAAAGATCATTAAATTGAATGTGCAAAGATTTTTGAATGTGTATTTTTCTGACTGCAGATGACTGCAGATGCTTATTTCGTAATGTCGTGTTTTTGGGCGAACAATTTGAAGGATCGGACGCGATCTAAGAAGAGTAAAAGAGTGAATGTAACCCATCATGGTTAGACATCATTTATGCCATCTGGTGGGTCTATGAAGATGTGAATTTTATGATCTGACCCATTACATCAACGCACTTCAATTGCCATGTGATGGTCTGTTCCCTCTTTTTCCATCTCTTGGTTTTCCTAAGGGTTAAGTTTTTGGCACTTTCCCCTCTTAGTTGCTATGTGCTGGATGGCACCGACCATGATGGCCAAAATGTGGCGACCAACGATAAGTTCAGTAATCAAGACTTTTTCCCTGTCATATCATCCAATTAAAGCATGAACTCATCAAATTGGAAATGGCATTTTAGAGCTAAGTAGAAATGATGGAATACTTAGATTCGTTTCTCCTGATCAAATCTTTCAGAATATAACAAGACAACCCTATTTTTCCAACCAAAGTAGGTATTTTAGTCGGCATATGCTGAATTTATATGAAGTTTAGGTGTGCAGAAAGCCTAAATGGGTGTTTAAATTCAGCTTCCAGTTCACTATCTTTTCTATCATTCAAGTACATGGACGGACATGGAGACTGCATTATCTGGACACTCGGGAAATAACCCGACTTTGTAATGTACGAGCTCGGTAAACTCGACTGTCGGAAGACCAATGGAACACCTAATAAACGGATCATACCGTGTGGCTTACACATAAACATGAGAACACCCAAACTGCACTGTATGAACCCTATCTCTCCTACTTAACGTTAGAAAATTCCTTGTCGGAATATTGCATGACAAGCGAGATTCCTTTAAATTAGCTTTGCGTAGTGACTTTTGTTTTAACCGTTTGACTTGTTGTAAATAGTGACTTTTGTTTTAACCGTTTGACTTGTTGTAAATCTTGAAACACCCACGCGCCTTTACTTTGTTCGATAGTTGAAATCCGCGAAGACATTAAGATATTACCTAATTAATCCTATACAAAAATTTCAAAAATTAATCGTCGCTTTTATTTAAGAAATAATCCCGAGAGGAAGTCATAAATAGAACGGAAATCGGAAGCAGCAGATAAGTGTAGGCAAATGACTTTAAGGAACAGATTTTGTTGAGTCTCCAACACCCTCAACTTGAGTCAAGAATCTGACCAAAAAAAATAAAAATAAAAGTTAAGTCAATAAAAGGCATTAGTATTTACTAAATGTGTGATATTTACAATATAATAATTTTATAAAAATAGCAATAAATAAATCCTCCAGTTAAGGTTAATTGAGTCCATCTAGATGGCTTTCCCTGTTTTTGTGGGGTATTGTTAGACGTTGTTGTCATTCCTAACATGATTTCCACTCTGATTAATGGCAAAAAAAATCAAAAGAAATAAAAAAAAAGAAGAAGAAGAAGAAGAAAGGAATTAAAGAAACCAAACCACAATTACTTGCCAGAGATAAGTAATGTGACTTTCTCTAAGTGTCCGTCGCTTTGAGCTGAGCATTGACTCGTCCCCACCACGTTTCTTCCTCTTTTCAGTTCGTACCTACCCGGAGCATCATGAACACATCTAACTTTTCTTGCTATTAATGCGTTATGATGATAAAGAGTTATTACATTACGTCACTCCCAAATTTTTATCTTCAAATAACCCATTTACCATTTTCCACTTTCCTCGTGCTATATGATTGGTCTTATACCGTGTCATCGACCCATTTGATGTCAAGTGATATATCATTATTTTTAACATGTTGAGATGGCTGACGAGACGATTGATAATATTCGTTGAATTTCTTTGTTTTGTCTCATGACATTGTTGATTGTTGCTCCATAGTCTTACTCTCGCTCCAATTTATCTTGTCTACTGCGTAAGTAAAACAAAAAGGAAAGGAAAGGGGGGGGAGGGATTGCCCTATGATTTGAGTAACAATACACCTTATAATAGGACTGCAACTTGTATGGTACTCTGGATGGACAGTGTCCTATCACGACATATCATCATAACTAAGGACATGAACACCGTAACACATGATAACATTAGTTTACAAGTTACAACGATTCATCTTAAACAAATGCGATTCATCTTAAACAAATGTAAAATAGTCAGTGAAAAAAAGTAATAATACAATTGATCCCTGAGTTTTGAGCAAACGTACAATGTCATATATGAGCTTTTATTATGTTCAATTTAATCTTTGAATTTTAATTCACCATGCAATGTCATTCTTAAAATTTCAGTTTGTTTAATGTAGTTCTTAGATAACATTGAACACTTTTATACGATCTAAATAATAGATTAAACATGTACTAAAATTTTAAGAATTATATTGAAAAATTAAAAGTTTATGGATAACTTTATATTAAATAAATTAAAAATTTCAAGGATGATATGTCAAATTTAAGAATTACTTGTGAAATAATTTAAAAAATAATAATGATTTTATTCAAGAATCACATTAAATAAATTAAAACTCATAGCAATATCCACACTTGACAAGGGGTTGTTGGGATTATCCAATCATAGTGGATCTTGACACTAGGTTTTATTTTAATTTATTCTATTTTATTTTATTATATCCTTGGAGGAATCATGTGCTAGGCCGGCTCCCAAACAAATTATTTTTCATAGGTATTTTATTGCAAAAAAAAAAAAAAAACTAGAGGGAAAAGGTGAACTTCGTTCAACAGACTACACATATTGGAGCAGAGCTTGGGCAAAACCATACAAAAAGGCATGTATATACTGATCTCACATTAGCAACACAAGATACACTACTAGTACCGTTACTTTTCTTTATGATCCTTTTACACTCGAGTAATGCAAATGATCGTGATGTTATAATGCGGTATGACACTCTTATATTTAATTACGATGACACATCGTGACATTACACATCATAAAAAGGTAGGAGAGAGGCTTCTTTTTACTCTCATTAGAATATGACTATTCCCAATACAAAATAAAAATGCAGAGGGTAAGATGGAATTTTCAATTCCATCATCGCAATATATAAAAAAGCTTGAGATCAATCGAATGGGATTGGATGTATTGAGTTTTCACCTTTGACTCTATCCTCAAAGACTAGCTTAAAGATGTCCGTTTACCATATCATGATGCAAAATTTGACGGTGAGAAAGTGTTGAGCGCACGAGCAAAAAGCTTCCCCGGAGCAGAATAGGGAGCCTACAGTCCAACCAAGAAGAGGAGAGAGAGAGAAAGAGAGAGATGGGCATCCTGCTGCTAGGGCAAAAAAAGGCAGATTCCTTTAGATTTGACAAAAGAGTAAGAGGAGAGGCAGGGGAAGATGTCCTCCTTAAGCACAGCAGAGATCTTGGCTAAGATCTTGAGCCTTGATAATCAGACATATATGCCCCCCTCAAGCCCCCACAAAGGAGTCGCCCCCATAAAAAGCGCAATCAATTCCATCTCCACAAAAGATTTTTCTGATTTGGGGACAACAAAGGGAGACCTAGGTTCAGCCTTTAGACCATATAGGGCTTTTTGCACCTTAATGTTGTCAATAGGCTTTCACTGTGTCAAGCTGCAGATTGGCAGGCTTCCCGGTCACAACATATACACAGTAGTAACATGCCGATTTGACAGAAAATCTCTTCATTGGGCCCGGCGTTTGATGGAGATCATTTATTTAAATCTCAGTAAGAAAAGTTAATTTAATCAGTGAATCACATGCTCTAGACCACATGATGCGGAACTTACAAAAATTGGGTCAGAAGAAATTTGTTCTTTTCTTTTGTCCTTCTTTCACATTTCTATGATTTGCACGTTTCACTGCTGATCGATGTTACCGATGATATTTATTTTACTAATAAAGCACTCAGAATTAAAGAGATTCGGGTTTCCCGTTCTATCGTGGTCCTTTGGATCCACTGTCTTTTGATAAAAGCTCCGGAGCTTCTTGCAATACTCAAATCAAGATCGCTTCAATAAGTACATGAACCGGCACCCATTTAAACGTGGAAATCGAGCTTAAAAGACTTTTTGTCGGTGACACCAGATGCAAAACTTTGCTGGCCTAGCTCAATCCTAAGTAAACTTCCAGGGGAGAAAAAGCTGAAATCTTAGAAAATAAAAGAAGAAAAGAAGAAGAAAAAGAAGAAAAGGTTCGAGGATGTTATTAACTTATTAACATATCCTAAAGCGAAAGCAAGAGTGTCCTCAAAACAAGGCAGGAACGTGAGCGAGCGAGAGAGAATGCTAAGCAATGCACAAGAACAAAAAGACAGACATTCATTCACAGAGCCGCCATGTGAACAGCAGAAATCACCGCAAAGCTCGCCCACACCAGACAGAGGGAGACGACCATCATGAACTCGGCCAACCACGCGTATGTCGAACGAACATCGTAATTTGATCTACGGCGAAAGCACATGACATACGACCTAATTACATCCCGCAATTCATGCTCACGT
Organism: Eucalyptus grandis; assembly: GCF_016545825.1. NCBI lineage: Eukaryota > Viridiplantae > Streptophyta > Magnoliopsida > Myrtales > Myrtaceae > Eucalyptus > Eucalyptus grandis. Next base: position 66,016,160 of record NC_052619.1, on the reverse strand, counting down.
GTCATCTCCCAGATTTTGTTAAAAGGGATTTTACCCAATATCCGTGCCATTTTCCGTAAGACGTTGGCAGAACATATTTGCTATCGGGTTGTATTTAACATTCCCATTTCTAATTGCGCGCAGATGTTTCACCAAAGCAATTTCTTTCCATCGAGAGTCTCGACGATAGTCCACCGTGCAAAGCAACGCAATCCATACATGGACTTGGGACGATTATTATTATACTCTTTGATCTCGCCGTACAACAAAAAAACCGCTCCAAAATTTAGTTTTTTAAAGAGAACTCTAGATAGGTACTCGCAGGTAGGAATATTCAAGTCGTTTATTAGATTCACAATGCCAAATTCTTGCATTGGTATTGAAAAAAAAAAAAATTTAAAGGAGAGAGAAGGGAAAAAATAAATACTGGTGAGAAGGGGGGTGGGCAAGGGCGGCTGGTGCGATCTGCTCTTTTATTATCAGGAGTCCCTCCAAGAAACTCTTCGTCCAACGCAAGAGCCACCGCCATCCGACGCGCCCGCTCGCCATACATAGAAAAAAGGCGTGAAACGACGCAAAAGGCAAACGCCCCGTTCGGGATTTCGGAATGGCGTGTGTTAAATTCGCAACGAGTTGACAGACAAAGAGAGAGAGAGAGAGAGAGGAGAGGGGGGAGACAGAGTTTGGACAGAGGAGGCGCAGGGCAGAACCCGTGCAAGAACCTCTCGCGCGCGTGTTCCCTCTTCTCTCTCTTTCTCTGTTCGTTCGGCGGCGCTTGGTTCTTCCTCTTTCTCTCTCTCTCTCTCTCGGTCTCTCTTCCTTCTTCTGGGTTTTGTTCGGGAAGAATGGATTGCTGGACGTCTCCTCTCGCCCTGGACGACGAGTTTGAGAAACTCGTTCTCAGAATGAACCCGCCCAGGTACGTCGATCCCGTTGCGCCCCGTCCGCTCCCTGTTCTGTTCTCGGGGTCCGTCTCGTGTCGCGTGTGTTCGTTTCTTGCGCCTCCTCTGTTTTCGCGGGATGCAAAGTGGGCTTCTCCTTGTTCCTGGCCCCGGTTTGGTTTTTCTTCTGCTTTTGTCGGTGGGATTTGACTTTTGTTCTCGAGGTGATGACGGGTTTCTTGCTGTGCTAATTTGTCTGTGGTTGGTGGTGAATTTTCAGGGTTGCGGTTGATAATGCTTCCAGCAAAAAGGCCACTCTGCTCAAGGTACTTGGTTTTGATGGTTTTCTTGAATTCTGTATTGTCCTGTGTATGACATGATTTCTCGGTCGTAATTTTTGTTTCGCTTGTTGTGAATTGTGTTAGGTTGATAGCGCGAATAAGCGTGGGAGCTTATTAGAGGTGGTTCAGGTCCTGACGGATATGAATCTCATAATTCGCCGCGCCTATATTTCTTCTGATGGGGAGTGGTTTATGGATGGTGAGACGGTTGAATTTAATTTCTATTGTTCCTGTTCATGTGCTTTTTACTGCATTATCAATGACCGGTTTTCATTTCGATCATCGTTCGCAGTGTTTTACGTGACGGATCAGAAAGGGAACAAGCTTTCTGAAGATGATGTTGCTGAACGGATTCAGCAGGTAGATCGGCTGAATTATCCTACACTCCAATTTTGCAAGTTTTTTGTTTTTGTAAGAATGTTTCATGAATCACTGGTGTAGATTAAATACATGATCTCGACTACAGTGTTGACAATTTGGAAACCGCTCCTTCGTTTTAATTAAATCTTGTCTTGTAAGAATTGGGGAACAATGTTTCGAGAGGATCAAAGAATGGTCATATGAACATAAACAGTCGGGAGGTTTCTGATTGAAACATCAGCATCTTCCCCATATGAGCTGATGAATTCGTTTATGTCGGATATAGCGTCTATAAAGAATTAGAGCTATCATTGCCGTTCGCGCCGAACTTTGATAATTCATCTGCATTTTGAGCTAAATCATGTGAGTTTCAATTGAGTTTCAATTTACATGTGACAGTCGCTGGGCCCCAGAATACGGAGTTTTCGTTCCTTGAGGAGCTCTGTTGGTGTCCAAGCTGCCGCGGAAAACACGACTATTGAACTGACGGGGAGAGACCGGCCGGGCTTGCTTTCGGAGGTTTTTGCTGTTCTGGCCAACCTAAAATGTAATGTAGTGGCTGCTGAAGTCTGGACCCACAATTCGAGGATGGCGTCTGTCGTCTATATCACTGATGAAGAGTCCAGTTTGCCAATTGACGATCCCGATCGCCTTGCTAAGATAAAGCAGCTGCTCCTGTTTGTGTTGAAGGGCGACAGAGATAAGAACAGTGCAAATACCGCTGTCACGGTGGGCTCCACTCACACCGAGAGGAGGCTCCATCAGTTGATGTACGCAGATCGCGATTATGACATGGATGGTGTGGACGGAGGATCTGCGGGAGAACAGAGCAAACTCTCTGTAACGGTTGACAACTGCATGGACAAGGGATATACCGTTGTGAACTTGAGATGCCAGGATCGCCCTAAACTAATCTTTGATACGGTGTGCACATTGACAGATATGGATTATGTTGTGTACCACGGGACTGTCATTGCCGAGGGACCTGAGGCTTATCAGGTATCAGACCAACTAATTCCTATCCTTTGATTTGAGTTGCTAATTCAATACAGTTTGAAGTGCTTCACATGTTTGTGTTAGAGAAGTTTTCTACAACCTACGTTTGTGTTGAAAGATTGTCTATACCAAATGGCGTACCAGTTCATCTTTTTGCTGCTTTTTTTTCTTGAAGCACCCTCCTCTCTGCACTGAACTTTGCAATTTTTTTGTGTTAACTGTCTAATCTAGCAAATTCATGCGGGGATCGATCTCTCTTGATATTTTCTTTAACCTCTGTTGCGCCAGGAATACTACATCAGGCACATGGATGGTTCCCCGATTAGTTCTGAGGCAGAGAGGCAAAGGGTGATTCATTGCTTGGGTGCTGCTATTAAGAGGAGAACTTCTGAGGTACAAGATCCACAGAGACTCGCGACTCGCCACGCATATAACGTCCTAATGTTTATTCATCTAGGTTCCTCCTCCTTTTGGTAAAATTGGTTTTCTGGTATGCAGGGAATAAAACTAGAACTCTGTTGTCCTGACAGAGTTGGCCTTCTGTCCGATGCGACTCGAATATTTAGAGAAAATGGCCTGTCAGTTACTCGGGCTGAGGTTACCACTAGGGGATCGCAAGCTGTGAATACGTTCTATGTGACTGATTCCTCTGGTAATCCAGTCAAGAGCGAGATAATCGAGTCTGTCCGGAAACAGATTGGCGTGGCGATACTTCAGGTTAAAGATGAATCCTACTCGCAGTCTCCACCACAAGACACTGGTAAATTCTCTCTGGGCAACCTCTTCCGGTCACGGTCGGAGAAGTTCCTTTACAATCTGGGCTTAATAAAATCATGTTCGTTAGAGGCAATTTAGGAAGAATGTACCTTGTCTGTAGTGCCGGTAGGCAGTAGGATGATTCATGACCACATTGCATCAACCATAATTGATCCGGGTCGGGGGTTAAAGTGTGTAGAATCATAAAAATTGGCTTGTAAAGTACCCTGTACATAGTTCTCTTTAGCAGCATCTGTTGCTGTAGGGAAGGATGTTGTAAATAATATTAGTTCCCCAACTTTGGTCAATCATTCAATCCAAGTCTTGTTTACTGGTTTCTCTCGATACTTTTTCGGCGCCATGCTGGCATTTGGGTTTTTCACTTCTGAATACTCCTGCCATGGATATGGAAATACATTTCTCTTTGTGGTTGACATAGATTATTACTGAGAATTTCTTGAACGTTACAGCATAATCCTGGCTGGCTCGGTCCACATAGGCCGAGGTTTTAACAAAAGTCTAGGCATGGTTCGCTTTCAGTTCAGATGTCCTCAACTCTCTTTTATTTTGAACCACGGAATAGTGTTCTTGGCCACCGCAGAGCAAGACATCGAAACGTGGGAGACTTTGACGTCTCTCAGACGATTGAGATGGATTTGTTGATATGTGGTTTTCAAACTAGGACATGATTAGGGGGGCCGGTTATGTTTCCCTTCCCTAGCGTGCTGCGCGTGCGTGACATGGCCTTCGTGTACAAAGACAGCACTAGTTGTAAAGGCAGTCGAGTTCAGTGGAGTCATCTGAACTGGTCCCTATTTGTACTTGACACAGTGACATGAATTGAGGAGATTCTGGTGGGAGAACTCCCCTAATCAGAACCTCTGGCAACAGCTCATTGACAAAGACAACCCTGGGGTCTACAAGACCGCAATTATCGACCGAGATTCATCCCGATCAATGCTCCCACCGCAAAGGAGCTCTATCGATGAATTCCCGTCTTTTCCGGCATAAATTGGGCAGTATGTCGCTCGAAAGTAGCGAAAATCTATACCCACTAATTCTCTAGGAATCATTCACGTGCTAATTGCACGTCAATCATTACTAATTTTCAGCGAAATGATGATTGCATGATCAGACCTCTCGTTGTTCGTTTATGCCATCATATCCATCGCTTCGGACTAAGGCATGATGCTCCCTTAAATTCTTCGAATAATTGCCCCCTGTACATGTACTTCCGAGCTTACAGAGATACGCATGATGGAAATTGTGAATTGATTTCTTGTGTTTTTTTTTCTCCTTATATTCGCCTTTTGCAATCAATAGGTCGAAGAAGACAGCCTTGCAAAGCATCTTAATTGGATATCTTGACTTTTGGAAGTGCTCTCCTACAATGATCATGACTAGGAGCCGGCGGCTGAGTCTATCAAATAATGAGTCGATTAACCAATAAGTGATCGAATCCGGGCAGTGTGGATGTGCGCAAGTTGCCCAGATTCAAAGCATGTAGAATCATCATCATCATTAGATCAGCACTCACTCCTAGAAATATTCTAGAAAAAGGTTCGATTCATCCCATTCCCATTCTCATGTGGCGTGCACAACGTGGCAAATTCTCATCTTTAGCTTTTCTCGATTTTTATATTTAATTATTTTCAGTGAAATATAAAACTATTTTTTTCTTTGTCATAATATGATCATGTTTGGCCCAAAACTATCTTCTTTTCTTTCTTTTTTTTGTCATAGGGTGAGTGGGGTGTGTCGTCGGCAATACGTGTATAATGATGCTGCCATAGAATAGTCTCCTGGTAGATAAGACATAACCATCACAATTTAGAGTAGAGTTTGTCAGAAAAGGGTGATTAAGATAAGTAGGCTTGGATTAGGCTTATAGGAGGTGTGCAATTAAGGAGGAGGAACTTTGGTATACTCCAAATTAGGGAAAATTGTCCAAAAAAGTCCTAAACCTTTACAATTTTGTCAATTTTGATTCTAAACCTTTTGATTTTGTTTTTTTTTTTTGGAGGAAATATTTTCATTTCACATGAAGGAGATGTACATAACTTCAAGAGATAAAGATGCAAATCTCACAAAGCAAATAAATCTAAAAGATAAATCAATTTGATACATCTCATAAAAACTCGCTCATTCCACAAAGACGGGATTGTCATAGCATCAAAGCATAAAAGACAGCCGATCATCGAATCTTGCATTAACATCACGTTGAGATTTTCCTCTTCGGTAGCTATAAATTTATTAAAAGGCGGTGTATATCTAAATTCAACGTCTCCGACATCATCACTGTATAGAGACAACAACAACACCAACAGGGTTTTTTTTTTTTTTTTTGAACAGAACAACACCAACAGGTTGAAAGAGCATAAAAAATGCTTTGTAAATTCCAAATCTGTATATATAGATTGGAATAGAAGAGCACCCAAAACTAGATTTAATTCTAAATCGAGAGAAGAAGACCCACAAAAGAGATACCGGTTGATCATAAAATCACTCTCAGATAAGCTGACGACTAAAGGCAGCATCAAAGAAGCCTTGGAGACTTGCAGAGTGCTTGACCATATGGAGCAAGCGTTGGAGCCAGAGGAGCGAGCAAATCCGAAAGAATCTATTCTTCCGAGGCGCTCGCATTTCGAACTTTGAAACTCAATGGACAAAACTCTGCGCTTCCGTGGAGGATGCCAAAGGCGATGTCCGCAAAATCAACGTATAAGTCTTGAAGATGAGGAGATAGAGAGATAGGGAAAGGGAGAGGCAGATGGGGAGGGAGAGAAAGAGCCCTTAGGATGTCTCTAAAGGAGGATTGGGCGGCGGCTTTATGGAAATTGACGAAACCCTCAATTTTATCAATTGAGTTTTAAACATTTTGACAATTTGTCAATTGAGCCTCAAGCCAATTTTGGCCAAAAATCACTGATGTGAACATTTTTAATAATATTTTAGTATTTTTTGAATTATTATTGTTTTTCCTTCTTCTTTTTTTATAACATATAGTTGGCGAGGGCCGGGACACCCTTGTTGGCCCCAGATGAGGGCATCGCGGGCCCTCGCTTTGGCCAATGTGGGCGTCTTGGCCCTCGTAGACTAAAGCGAAGGTGCGCAACACCCTACCTAGATTTGGCTAGAGCTGCAATGCCCTTGTCAGATCTAGACAAGACCGCGATGTCCTCACTCGGTGTAGATGAAGGCATTCTAACCCTTGCCAACCCTTAATTAAAAAATAAAGTAAAGAAAATAAAAAAAATGATAAAAATTCAAAGATATTATTAAAAAATGCCGACATCAATGTCGATCGTGTTAAATAGGATGGTTGATATATACTTAGCAACTTCTTGCCAAAATTGGTCAAACATGTGAAGGGATTTAGAATTCCATTAGCAAAAATAAAACATTTAAAATTGAGTTGATAAAAGTACAATAAGTTTAGAAATTTTTCAACAAGTTTCCTTTCCAAACTAAGTCTTGCTTATCTAGGATGAGCGGTTACATGTTCCGTATATGTTCGATATGGACCCTAAAACTTACTCATTGAAACAAATTTCTTAATTTTTTGAACTTGGAACCTACCATGCATTCCCTATAACTTGAAATCTACCATGTTGCAGGTTTTTGGGTCGATTTTAAGGTTTATGTGAGTTTCACCTATATTATTAATTGAACAATTACGGTGAATTAAAACCCTTAATGACCACTACTTGCTTCTACAATTTACTAATCATAAAGACACATAAAAAAAATATGAACATTAATAAAGTAAAAATCTCAGTCATAAAATGGAAGCTCAAACTAATGCTTCCAGATTATATACTCATTATTAAATAGTATGGAATATCGCAAGATCATGCAAAGACATGAACCAAGAAAAAATATTAAAACTTATTCTAGCTTCTAGATTAAAAGGTTCCGAGTTCCAAGTTTCTCCAACTAAGAACTCGAAATTTGTAACCTACCTATCAAAACAAGTTGTTTATTTTTTTGGAACCTGGAACTTATCCTATATATAGGGGTGAGCGGTTCCCGGTTCCGGTTCGGTTCCGTCTGGAACACCGGAACCTACCATCGGATGACAGGTTCCTCATTTTGGAACCCTGAACCTACCCGTTAGAGCGAGAACACCGGAACCTACCCCATCGCGGGTTAGGGTCGGTTCCAAGTTCCAATAGGTTCTTTTTTTCTTTTTTTTTTTATTTCATTTTCGTAGTCGACACGAATATTCGGAAGCCGAAATAATTCAATAGTTGGCCCTCCATTTTCAATACCCGCCAAAACACAGCAATATAAATCTTTTACATCCAAATAGACAACTAAATTCATAGTTTTCTAGAGAAAACATTGTCAATTTGGCGATGTTTCATAATAATAACTACGGGCATGTTGTATGAGCATAGGCTTGGCATTTCGCTCTTGATTTGAGTGGGCAAGAAGTGGGTGCCACGTCGAGCAGAAACTTGTGTTGGCAGTCGCTGGAGCATCGAAAACAATACAATAGCTTAACAGAATTGAAAAAAGAAAGAAATAAATGAAATAATAGAGAACCGGTCGTCAGAGAAGAAGCTCAACGAGCTCGTCTCTAAGAACCGGTCGTCGGAGAAGAAGCTCAACGCGAGCAGCGTCTTGCCCCTGTTCGACGGCTTCAAGCTCACGTCGTTGAGCCCGACCCACTTCGCCCAAGCCCTCCACTATGCCTTACGATCCGTGAGGCACTTCGCAAAAGCCATGGCTCGCGAGATGGAAGCGGCGAACTGGAACCTCGACGAGGCCATCCCATTCATCAAGCCGCAAGCGAGGTTCGCGAAGCCCGGCCACCAGCACTTCGCCATCGAATCATTCGAGGCCAAATCGATCTTCGAGGGCTTCAACTTCCCCGACGGAGGAAGAGCTCGGTTTTGGCGGTGGCGGTGGCGGTGGCGGTTTGGAGCAATGACGGCCTGGACGGCCGAGCGAGCGGCGGCAAGAGGTGGTGACAGTGGCTTGGGGACGGTGGTAGTGGCTCACGGCGACGAGGGGCGGCGCGGACGGCGCGACAGCTCGTCGGGCTCAACGGCGAGACGGCTTGTCGAACGAGCGGTGGGTGGTGGTTGTTCAGTGGCCAAGAGGTGGTGGTGAGTAGGGCGTGGGGCGGCGGTGTGGTGGTGGGTGAAGCAACAGCCAGCAAGAGGAGGAGGAAGAAGAAAAAGAAGAAGAAGAAGAAGGGGTACGGTTTCGGCCGAGAGAGGGGGAAAGAGAAGAGAGAGAGAGAAGAAAAGAAAAAGTTGGGGGCAGGAAGTGACGTGACGAGGGAAAAGGGGATAAAGAAAGAGAGAGAGAGAGAAAAGAAAGGGAAAGGGGGAAGAATCCGCAGAGGGGGAAATCTTGCGGGGGCAACATTAGGGTTTTTTTTTTTTTTTTTTTTATGAATTATGACTCCGGTTCCGGTTCCGGTTCCTGGTTCCCTTTTTCTAGGAATCGGAACCGGAACCGGGAACGCCGGTTCCCAGAAAAAGGGAACTGGGAACCCGGGAACCGTGCTCACCCCTACCTATATATCTTGAAACCTAGAACCTACAGATTTTCATTAGTCCGATTCTCAAATTTCGGGTTCTAACTTTGAACCATACTCACCCCTATTGCTTATGGCTTATGAATTGGCCTTTTAGCAAGCCTTTTAGCAAGTCTCAAGAGCATAATTACACCATTAAAAAGAAGTAAAAATACATGTCGACATAATTCAAGAATTGAGAAAACAAAACGTTTTAAGGAAGTTGCCTATTTCAAACAATAATATTTAGAAAAATAACACAAAGAATCCCTGAATTTTAGCCAAATCTATAATCTTGTCCTTAGACTTTTGATTTCTTCAATATGGTTCAAAATTTTTTATTGCATGTTCAATTTAGTGCCTAGTTCCATGTTGTCATTCCATTAATTTAAATATGTTGATTTGGGTTCCAATTCGGTATGTTTGAACAGCAAAAAAAAGAGAAGGTAACGCATGGATTGCTTACATAAGATATTCAACTCAAATTAGAATGCAATACTCATATAATTTGTTTGATTTGTTCAATTTAGAAATATGATTAACCATATTATTTTAGTGGATTGTTATATCCTGATTTGACTTAAAAATTTTACATGGATAATCTATCTATAATGTTATTTTCTTTGTCCACCATTTAAACTTACCAGGTTGAAAGCCAAATCAATGAATTATGTTGATTTGAATTAATTAATGATAATTTTATATATTTTCATATATTTTATAAATCGAATTGAACATTTACCAAAAGTTTAGGGGCCAAATTGAATAAATTAAACGTTCATTGACGATATTACACATTAGTAAGACTAGTGTGCAAAGGAAAAATGGAAGTCTAAAATGTCTTAACTTTGCATATCTTTTTATTTGTATTTATGAAGAAATAACATCAAGTGAGATCAAAAGAATAAGTAGAATCATTAGAAGTTTAAGTCTAGTCGGTTAATATGTCATAATATTTTTGTTAGGAAGTTTCGTGGTTCTAAAAAAATCATAAATTGAATAATATCTTGCATTTATATTAACATAGTAACATTTACGAGAAATTCGATAGGTTGGTCTCATGCTAATTATGGACTGTCGAAAATTTAAAACCATACATGCCTTCTCAAGGAACTAATCCAAAGAAAATTTCTGATCAACTGGAATTTGAAAAATAAATAAAAAGATGAACATTAATTTATGTCGCGAGAACTATGTAGATGATTTTGGTTACACGTGTCAATACACATGAAGAGTGTGCCGCTTTTAAAATCCAACCCTAAGGAAAAAATCAAATGGTTGTAGGCATCATTCCACCTCAACAATTTTATCCGATCCTCATTTATTTAGAAAGCAAAATATCACATTCGTGTTTTTTCCCCGTTCACTCATTTTCACTCGCCTCTTGATCACATCATGCGTTCCTCAAATGGCAGGAAATTGGCAAAGAAAAGACAAATTGCCGAAGCTAATTTCGACGGATTCTCTTTTCAGTTTTGTCCTGCTTTAATTGGAATAAGACTGTGTTTTTTTTTGTCTTTTGCAAATCTTGTGACATTTTATACCATTTAATAATGAGCATATAATCTGAAATTACTAATTTAAGCTTTTATTTCTGACGATATTCATAACTAAAATTTTTTCATGAGTTATGATTGGTAGATCATAACAAATGATAATTATTAGAAGTGATGATTCACTACAATCGTTCAATTATTAGTACAAATATGGATGAAATATAGTATGTTCCAAATTTCTAGATATATTAATTAAATTTCTTATTTCAAAATTTAGGAAATATATTATAGTGGATAAATTTAAGAATTCCGATGAAACTTAGATAGAATCCGGATAGGGTCACCCGACAATTGCATTCTGCGGGTAAACGGCGGCGGGTAAAAATGAAGTTGCCGAGGAAATATACGGAGCCACCAAATGATTACCGAAGTAGTAAAGCCCAAAAACGACGGTGGATAACGGCCCTCGATCTGGCAAATGATTCTGTAATCACCCGACAGAATCCCCCGTTGCTTTCCGACCAGATCCTTTTCCCCTCGTCATTCTCATCAACCCCACTTGGCGTGGTCCACGTGGCGTTACGAATCCTCGGGTCGCTCGATCAGCCGCCAGTACATAGCGGGGCCCACCTTGTTGTAGGTACTCATCATCGTCACGTCCCCTTCGGCAGTCGGTGGGGCCCCCCACTTTTGGTTTCTTGCGGTTGTGTCGTTTAACTTCTGTACTTATAGCGTTGTCCCCTCGCGCTAGAACCGCCAAAAATCATAAATAAGGGCACGTAATTAAAATTCAAATTCACGTCATATTTTGAGCTTGACTCCAAAAAGTACCCATTTTCAATTTGGATTGCAGGCTACAACTCACCTATATGGAGTCAGAATCACTAATAATCGCTAATTAATCATACAGTGATGAATTTGGTCTCGAAACTTGTACACACCTCTTAATACACTATAGAAGCTGGTCATATTTGAAATCATTACCTTAATCACAATAAGTTATGAGTCCCCTTAGTAAAGAATTGCAATTTCGAATATGAAATTCAAAGGGATGACATAGGAAATGGACTTCTTACTTCCCAAAAAAATTCCCCTATATTTATAGATAAACGTTGATTTATGAAGATTATGTGAGAATGGTGATTGTTTTATAAGCCAAGACAATAGTTTTGATTTTTGCGCCAGATTGGAACCCTCTCTCGCTAGATGCCTTGAAATCATCTTTGGAAGTTCATCCAAATGCCTTAGACAAACTCGATTCTTGGGGTTCTTTAACTCGGCTTGATGTTTTTGGGCTCTTGGCCAAGTTCGAGTCATGCAACTATCGACGAAAAGCCTCTCTTCGATAATTAAGTTGAGCTAAGCACAAGCTTTTAGAACTCACAATCATTTGAATTGAAATTTGAGTCCTATCCAAGTTCTTTATTCTCATTCCAAAAGTAAATCTTATTGAATCGCCATTATTTCATCTGAGACTTGGTTACATCCCTAATCACAATGACATTATAATAGAGTCTCCTCTCGCGTTGGATATAAATCCCATATACCGAATGATTCGCAATAAAGTGCTTTTCATTTTGTCATTTTATCGTAGGATTGGCGCCAATTCACCCCAAGACAAAAGTCACAAAACCAAGAGTGGTGGGATCTTCTTGGTAAGAGTCACGTGGGGAGGAGGATCTTGTCCGAATCCACCTCGGTGCACACTTCGAGACGTGGAGATGAAATGGATCTTCGCCTTGACCTTATCATCTTATCATATCATAGATATGCCTGAAATTGCATATTCCCAACACAGAGAAGAACGTAAAACAAAAGGAGAAGAAATTAACAGAAGAATTGAGGTTGGGCTCGGAATGACTGGTCATGTAGGATGGCCTTTTTTCTTTTTGGCCTATCAGAGAAAGTGGCCGAAACCCATTTTTTGTTTGTACGCGGAGGGATTTCGTTAGTTACCATTTTCACTTTGTTTTGTTCATCACCATGAAATCTCGATCGACTTCACATTACCGACGTACAGAAGTCCAATTACGACGTGTGATTATTTAGTGAGATGATGTTATAAGCCCATCAAGCCGCTTCCAGCAGATAAGGAGCATAAAGCCACGAAATGAAAATGATAGACAAGTCAATGCTTCTCTCCTATGCGATCGGGTCGTTTATCTCGATGGAAAACGCCCTCTGATTTATGGCTGCAATCCAAGCTGAATCAGAGACTCGTACTCAGTTGTTTTCGCAGCCAAGCGCAAGCACTGCTCTTCGTCGTGAAAATCAGGGATAATGGCCTGGAATATTCCCACGGCAAGGTTGCACGCTTCGGCTCTGTTGCCCAATTATCGTCACTCTTATCATCCCAAGCAGAATCAAATCACAAATCCACGTTAGAGCTCGGTGAAGGATCCGACACCATTGGGTAGCTAGGACAAAGGGAAATTCAAGCAAATCGCAGGCGTCTAATGGTATTCATATCATCCATTCCTCAAAAGGGGTCCTGCCCTAAAGAAGAGACTCAGGAGCAGTCATTCTGTGCTTCCAATTTAAGGAAAATTCCGTCGGTACACTACAATAGTTGAGCGTTACCAATCGCGACCTGGCTCTTCCCAAAGTTTGCTCTCTCAACAAAACAGAGAAATTAACAAAGAAGAAAATTCGAGGGAGAGCATGACTCAGATTTTAGCCAGAACTAACTTGCAGAACCCAACCAATCAAGGCATATCACACCACGGGAAGTTCACCGCAGTCAGAGACGACCACTCTTTTCCTGGGACGGTCTCCTCGGTCTGTTTCTTGTGACTCAATGAGCCTGACAATGTCCATGCCTTCCAGCACTTGCCCAAACACAACATGCCTCTGGTCCAGCCACGGTGTCTGTCATTAAACAAGATGAATCATTGACATGGCTGAAAAAAAATGAGAAGGAGAAATTGAAGCACCAATGAGATTTTTATATATAGGAGAGGTCACTAGGGTACCCAAACAATTAGTAGATCACTAATAGGTGACAAATTTGCAATAAGAAGTTGCCTCTCAGCTACCATCACCCCTAATTGCAAACAATTAGTAGATCACTAATAGGTGACAAATTTGCAATAAGAAGTTGCCTCTCAGCTACCATCACCCCTAATTGCAATTTTCCACTCAAACGGGGTAACAAAGAACTTGGCTTAAAGTCTGGCTCAGTCAAGGTGGGGATGTTTTCCACAGCCACGTTAGACTGATCTAATTCTCCAAGAAATTATAGATTTGGTAGTGCAAATTCCTTAGAACTTCCCATGAGGGAGTCCTGAAATAGAAATGACACAGCAGGAATGGTGGAAGGCCTATGGAAAGAAGTGGGATCCCATCCCCACTCCAAAACCTGCGAACTGTGGGTTTTACTCACCCCGTTTGGGGTGGTGTGGGTTTTGTTGGGGCAGGTCTTAATACCATCCCTCAAATTGAGAGGTTTTCTACTTTTGGTTTAAGCGATGGCTATTCAGATCAAAAGCAGAAGCAAACTGGTTTCACAAACTTTATTCCACAAGAATTGTTTGGGCAAACAATTAGCCAAAATTTTTATTAGATGCGATATTATTGATCAACAAAGTGCCATCCCCAAAGCATAACATATACACGATTCCAATCAAGGATTTGTGGTAACTGCCAGGAATATGAAGAATTAAGTGAAAATGGTCTAAGTTGGCCAGGCTATTAGGGACATAAGACATCAGTCATCTCTCTCTCTCTCTCTCTCTCACATAACATATACACGAATCTGATCAAGGATTTGAGGTAACTACTTAGAAGGAATATGAATAATTAAGTGACAATGGTCTAAGTTGGCCAGGCTTTTAGAAGACATCAGTCATCGCCGCCACCCCCCTTTTTTTTCTCTTCTCTTCTCCTATAAAATGTAATTTAAAGCATCTAATAACATTTTACTTCTCAGACACCAAGCTCTCCTACCGTAAATGAGATCCTAACCAAATTTCAAGGTTCAAAAGTTGAGCCGGGCAAGAATATGCTTCTTTACGGAACTTCTGCACTAGCTCTTTTTTCCAAACACACTCCTGCCCCCACAATCCAAATAAACATAGATAACTATGAAAAATTGAGGAAACCTTCCAAAACGGTATCCTTATTCTCAGCGCTGGAAAAACACAACTTTTCTAGTGACATGATGAATTATCAGCAACGTCTTATGAGTAGAAGAAATATAAAATTAAGATTACCTTCACAGTGCAGATAAAGAACTGGCTACCATTGGTGTTGGGCCCTGCATTTGCCATGCTGACCACCCCAGGTCCGACATGAGACACTGCAATGAATTCCATTACTCCTAATAAGCGGGATCTTGACGTGCGTGACATTCAATAGCAGAATAACTATATTTTCAAATTTGGCTAGAAAATGAAGGACAGCACTCAGAAGAAGTGAGTTCAACTTAGGAATTGCCGCCGCCACATGCTTTCTACGTATGAAAATTAAATATGAGAAATCCGTATTGACAACAGCCACTATAGTTAGAATGAATATGAGATGCATTAAAGCATTAAATCAGATATCTTATGATCATAGTCCTTTATAAAGAAAGTAACCATATATTGGTTTTTCTAAGACATGCCCTTGTCCTCTCATAAGTTCAGCATAAGAGAAATAGTCTTACACTTAAAGTTTTCATCTTTAAAAGTACGACCATATATGCTTTTACCCCCTGTTCCCTGCAATAGAGACAAATGTCAGACTAATTCAGAATCATTTAAAATATCATCGTTGAGGCCACTCTTAAGGGAAACAGAATGCCAATAAATTCTCACTTTAGACAGATTAAGCATTGGAGAGAGTTCCTTTAAATTGTTAATACTCTCAAACCAATATTACCCAACAAGAATCAGCACAAGTTACAACACACACTAAGTTAAATGGTTCTATGTGCATGTATAGCATGCCTTATAAAAAAAATCATACAGTTCCAAAAGAATCTCAGCTGTTCAAGGAAAAAAATGCAGCAACTCACAGATATTAGCTACAAAGTCACTGAGAATTGCCACATTTTCAGAAAGGTTGCCCCTAGCGTTCAACATAAATGCTAACAAATACCAGACAAAACCTAAAAATGGAACAAAAAGGACAAATATACATAATGGTTAGAAATGGCTGCGATACTTGACTTAATTTATGATCTGAGACTAAGGGATGAAAACCATCAAAACAGGCACCCCCAGAAGGCTCATGATAAAAATGCTGGTATTATGATGCATTGCAAGTCTGTACCAAAACTTCTCTCACATCATGAGTCAAGATCATCACATATTCTTCAACTTGAAGTAGTGTTCTCATTAATTCAAAGAACTGGCTTCACAACTTACTACAAGAAATACTCTGTCTCATCACCTTTAATGTCTTTAACAGCCTATAGATTCCCCAATCTAACGCTGCTTTGGTTTTCTCTTTTTCTGCTTTTAGTTATTTGCTCTATTAGGTGCGGAAGAGCTCTGAACTGCCTACGAGTTATCTTACAAAAAGACTTCATTTGTTTTGACTTATTGTCAACAAGTATGACAAAGCCATCCACATCATCCATCACCCACATGGCCACAGTGAGACCAGGCCTTGACATTACCCAGTTCTATTGACTAATTTCACTCCCATCTAAGGAAAGAATGGGTGCAAAGAGTCTTAACAACTATTATGGCATGACATGACTTTCAATCAGAACAGGTAAACACGGCAACCATCAACAGGAAAACAGGCCAAAGTTACTAGAACGTAAATTTGAGGACACCGATGAAGTACCCACATTTCCTTTGTCAAAGTCACCTCCCTGAATCATAAAATCTTTGATGACACGGTGGACCGTTGAACCTTTGTATCCAAAGCCCTTCTCTCCTGAAGAAAACAAAGAACGATCGGATAATCATCTATTTGGAAACAGCCTCCAATTCACACAATGCGAAACTCGACACATGCTGATAAAGCTAGTTCCACAGTAGAGAATAAGAGAACCTGTGCATAAAGCGCGGAAATTCTCTGCTGTTTGCGGGACATCGTCGCCGTATAATCCAATCACAATTCTTCCGACTAGTTTCCCAACAGGGTTACCGATGCTAATGTCAAGGTAGACTTTGTTGGTGACTTTCGACTGAGCAGCCGCAGCCTGAAATCCCAGCAGACACCAACACACATACATAAGAAATACAACCAACAGCGTATGCAGTTAGATTATGCAGACGCCAATTAGTTTCAGGGAATAATAGTCCTCAATCCACTGCACAGAACAACACTGCACGCTCCCGGAAAGATCGTCCACTGCTTATCGGGATACATTGCTCTGACTTCGATTTTGACAACAATTTAGGCCTCATTACCACAACAACGACGACAGCGACAACTAATTCAACTCAACTGTCAATCCACTTCCTTCTCGTCCCTATGCTGCGAAAAGGCACAAAGAATTAAGAGAACGCGGAAGACCGCATAGGTATACCTCGGCACTTGCTCGAACCGAGCACGGACGGGATTTCCTCTGAGGAGAAGAGCTGAGGGGAATCGGGCGCAGAGAACCGGAGAAAGAGCTCGAGGACGACGCCGACAAGCCGGCCTTCAACGGAGGCGGCCGGACGCTGGCGGCGACGTTGCAGGAGGGGCGGAACCTTCTAATCTCCGAGCCGTTCCTCGGGCTGGAAAGCGACCCGACATTGGACTGCACAGCGACAAAATGCAAATGGCGAATTAACAGGAGAAATCAGCGCTCCAATCTGAAAAGCATCGGCGGGACACTACGAAATAGTGGATAGGGAAACGAGGGGATTTACCAGAGCTGTGAAAGAAGCCGCCATGGAAGACGAAGATATTTTTCCTTCTGCCGAGGGAGGCTTTAAGGTTTTTGAGCGCCTGTCGGTATTAATATGTAAGAAATTAGGTAGGCGAAGGGGCTGGGTGGGTGCGCGGAGAAACGACGACTTCCAGATACTTCCAGATCGTCAAGGAAGTCGCTACTCCTTTCGAATTTCATGCGTTTTGACCCCCCTTAAGTTTTACAATTTGAAATTATGCAAAGACCAAAATCGAATTTTGGAATCGAAATTCAATGAATTGTTAAAAGTCACGTTAGGAAATAACCTTTTTTTTGGGGGGGGGAGGTCGTACGGGCAAAAGCGGCCACCACGCCTCTGGATTTTTGGATGCTTTTTCCAAGGCAAAAAGAAAAAAGGCTGCTCCACCTAGAAGATGCAAGAATTACGAGATCTTATTTTTATCAACGAAAAAGGGATTTCCGACTTAAAGCTAAAAAATGAGTTGCTTTCTTTTTCTGTCATTTGCTTCTATGATCCGTACTGAGTTGCTTTCAGGTCTGCTACACGCACGAACGACAAGAGCATACCCGCCGCATCGACTAGATTCAAGCAATGCCTTCTCGAATTGTCCGCCCCCATAAAGCAAAGCTTGATAGATGGGCCTGAATTGGGATTTGATGTTTGTTTGGGTTGCAGTGCAACATTAGGTTCGTGAAACAAGATCAAAAATACAGAAGCCCAGAAACAACTGAAACCAATTCCGGCCCATGCGAAAGAAGAAAAGGGTAAAAATATACAGAAAAGATAGAAAGAACGCTGCAACTTTTATATGTCCCGTACATCGATTCTTTAGCAACTTCCAGACGACATCAGGGTCGCATCGCCGCCGCCGTCGCCGTCGCCGTCTCATCTCTTTCCGCATTTCTTCGGGTCCGGCGACGTGGCCGAGCAGTCCGTCGCGTCGCCGCCCCGGCCGGCGGCCTGCCTCCTCTTCTTCCTCCTCAGCTTCTCGCACACGAAGGCCCTCTCCAGCTGCCCCACCCTCTGCGACAGCGAGCTCAGCAACCGTGTCTGCCGCTCGTTCCTCTCGAAGAGTTCCGCCATCAGCCGCATCATCTTCTCGTTGTCCTCCACCATCTTCTCCAGCAGCTCCTTGCTCCACCTGTTGCCCTTTCCCTCGCTCCCGCAGCGGCCTCCTCCGCTGTCTTCGTCTTCGTCGGGCTTCTGCGACTCCACCGCGGTGGCGTCTTCTTTTGGCGACGCGTTCTCGTCAATTCCCCCGATCGGACTCTGAGAATTGGCGGAGGAATCGGCCGAGCTTTCCGTTCCGGCGGCCGCGGCATCTTCCTCTTGCTCGCACGTCGATTGAACAGTGTAATTGTCCGCTGTGATCTCATCTTCGTTCGCGTGCGTCTTAATCTCTGGCTCGCCTGCTTCTGTATCTACTTCGTCGGCCGCCGGCTGTTCCATCGCCGCATCAGCTTCAACAGAAAGCTCCCCCTCCGGCATCGCCGCCACGTCAGCCTCTGGCGCCGCACTCACCTCATGCTCCGCTGGAGTCTCCTCTGCTTGGTAACTCTCGCTACCTGCATCCACCGAGTGCTCCGCATCCGCCATTTTCGGTTCACTTTCTCCTCCTAATCGCGCCGTGACGGCCTCGGTTGTGCTCGACGGAGGCACGACACCAGAGCTAGGATCGTCGGCCTCAACAGACTCTCTCTCCGCCGCATCGCCACCTTCGACAGCATCTGCCTCCTTCGCAGGATCGCCGCCGTCGGGTCCCCCGTCCCGCCCGGCGACGATCGCGTCCACCCTCTCCTGCAGCGCGATCGCTCTCCTGATCACCGCCTTCCTGCACTCCCTCACCCCGGCATCAACGCCCGGCACCGAGTCCAGCCTAAGCAGCAGGCTCATCAGCGTCTCGCTCACCTTCAGCCTCTCCCTCTCGTCCCGCCGCATCAGCTCCGCCGCCTCCGGGGTCGCGATCCTCCGCTCCACCTCGTCGACCTCCCTCCTCACCGCCGCGATCCTCCGCACGCTCCTCCGCACGAGGAACCCCCGGAACGCGCTCTGGATCCGGCGCGCCGACTCGGACCGGCGCCGCTCCGATCCGACGAAGTGGACGGGGATCGAGACCACCTTCGGGGCCGCGGGGCGGCGGATCGGGGCGGGGGCTGCGGCGGTCGGCGGGGAGTAGTGGCGAGGCCGGGGCTGGGGCTGGGGCGGCGAGCTCCAGCGGCTCCTGAAGAACGGGCTGTCCATCGTCAGCTTGCTGCGTTGAAATCTGTTTCTTCTCGTGCTTTTGCGAGTTCTGGTTGAGTTCTGTGGTGGCGAAGGGTGCAGGGTGAGAAGATTTTAAAAGGGGGGTTGAGATTCGAGAAGTTCCAGAAGTTTCAGGAGGAAGAAGTATCTGGACGCGTGTAGATTCTTCCGTTTCATTTCTTCGGCTCAATAAATAAATGAATGAGCGGAATGAAAGATTTATTATTATTATTATTATTATTATTATTATTATTATTATTATATTGCTTCCGGTTGGTACTTCCAAGGGGATAAACATTAACGGTACGTTTAGTAACATTTTTAGTTTGAAAAATAATTTCTTTTAAAAAAATTCTTTATTTTTATTTTTAAAATAATTTATAAGTAAAAAAACGTGTTTGATAATTATACAAATTTATATTATCAAAATAGAGAAAAAAAAAACAAGGATGCAATTAATACGATTCAAATGTATAATTTTTTTAAACTTTTTTTCTTTTTTTCTTCTTTTTCATTGCCACCGTCACCGCACAAAGAAAATATTTTATTGCGAATGAACAAGATATTAAAAAATCGTCCATATGTAAAACCATAATTATTGATACGGGTTCTTTCCACATAAAAAGGGAATCTTTTGTTACAATAGAAGCAGAAGTGATGTAGATTATTCAAGAATCGAAGTCGATTTGCTTTATAAAAAGAAGATAATAATGAACTTCTATGAAACAGTTTCACTCTCATTGGGATCAAGTCTTTTTTTGTAGTTGGGTTATTATCGAAAACCTCAAATTGATGTACTTATATGAAATACATCACAGAGTTACAAAGATCATAAATTGATATATCACGTTATTTTCACCCAAAAAATTATTTCGAATTTTTTTTATGGTAAATATGGTACAAATATACTGCATTTTAAGACTATCAATCCCACGAATTATCCAACACTAACCAAATTGGGAAGCGGGTTCTATGTAAAGATATTTCCTTCTTTCTTGAGTATGCTTAGAAAAGTGTGCGCTTTGAAATATAGATATGCACATATATATGTTTATATGTTTATACTATATATTTTTATTTTATTTTTCTGAGTTTGTCTTCAAGGTTATTATTATTCGTTTCCGTCAACGTCCCCTCCATCATCGCACACCTTTCACCAGGTGTTTTCTTTCTTCGGGCACGATCAAACCCTCCTAAAATCGAGATCAAACCTCAGGCGATTTGATGGGGGAAGCTTGTGATTCTTGGTCAAAGCTCCCTTCCGCCGATCATGCCCTTTGCACTCGATGACGGTGGGGGCGTCGACATTTTTTTTCGAGAAACTTTTGAAAACCCACGTACGACATAAACTTATAAGATAACGGCGCATCTTTATCTAAAGTACGAATATGGAATTTGAGGTTCTCAAGATGGGTAACTCGCGTGTACGTATCACATGCCTAATTTATAATTAAATCTGTCTTGTCCTACACTTTACAGCCAATTACTGAATTTCTTAAAATGAGATAATTCCCTAAATGTCAGATTATCTTATGAACCTGTCGTGGATTCGACATTTAAATCATATTTTTCTCATTCTATTAAAAAAATTAACTTGATTTTCTATAATAAATAAAAAAACACCCAGATCGCATGTTTCTGTCCTCCTCAATTTCTCTGGCCTTTTCTCAAGTTTTTCCTAGTAGTTTTTTACCAACGTTTGAGGCGGCCTTTTATCAATTCGAAGCTAATTGCGAAAATTATGCAAGCATGGAAAGGATGTCTACCGCCGCCTTTGCTTTTGAGGGAATAAAAGTTAATATTCATCCGATTTAAAGTCTATTCATAAATTAGATAGATCATCACGACATTTAATATTTTGAGCATTCGAATATCTTTTAAGTGCCACTAGTTCCGCCACTAAGAAAACGATACAAGCTTTGGGAGACAAGAATGCGTGCAATGACATCTCCAAAAATGTAAAAGCCAAATTACCTTCTCCCATAAGTATTAAGAATCATAGCTTTCACACTAAGTATTGAGAATCATAGCTTTATGGGATGACAATAAGAAGGTGATTACGCGTTTCGTATGTACGAAACTCAAGTTTTGACCATGTCATGATTTTGATCTAATCAGGCGAGCACAAAATAGCAGCGCACGGCAAAGCAAAGGCTGCAAAAGAAATTCTCTTGCAAACTTAGTCGCCACAAACCATCAAAGAAATTCTCTCCCCCCCTGATTGGATTACTAATCCCTCGAGGCCTCTTTGGAATATTCTTTGTTCGGAAAGTATTGTGTCTTGTTTTGGAACCGTTTGACTTGACTAAATGTACGTTTGATAACTATTCTATTTCCGAAAATAATTTCTAATTATAAATTATTCTTTTTTATTATGATATTGGAAACAATTTCTAAGTATTGTAAAGCGTTTGATAACCCTCTAAAATTTATATCCCCATAATAAAATTGCGTTTAGCACCGTTCTTAAAATTTCTACTCCTAATCATTTTCTTTTAATTTTTTAATAATTTTATCACTTTTTCCTTTTTTATTTTATTTTTCTTCTTTTCTTTTATTTCCCTTCTTCTTCAAGCTCCAGTCGGTGACCTCACCGAAGCGTTGTTGGCTGATGAGGTTGAGCCCTGCCAACAGCTAAGTAAGCTTGGCTGAGTCTTGACCAGCCAAGCGAGGCTTGCCAGTGGTCGAGGGAGGTCCGAGCAAGGTTTGCCTGGCTATCAACGAGCCTTCAGCGAGCTCGCCAAACCTCGCCCTAGCTTGGTGAGCCTCTGGCAACCAATGGCGTTGGACGGCAGCGGCGATAGCAGCGATGATGGAAGAAGAGAAAAGGAAGAAAAACAAGAAGAAAAGGAAAGAAAAAATTCGGTTAGCTTGATTTTGGAATTATTCTCGGTAACAAAAAATCAACTTTTTTTTACTTCTCGATTCTACTCCAAATTTATTTCTAAGAACAAAAAATTTACTAAACAGATTTTTATTTTGAATCTACTCATAAAAATAAAAGAACAAAATCAAACACTATTTAGTCGGTTGTCAAACGCACTCTAAATGATATATTTTGGGCCAAAAAAAAGCTGCAAAAGATGGGCTTTGCTCTTGTGGGCAACGTGAATAAAAATCTCACTAGTGCCCACTATTCGAGACAAAGGACATGATCGTTTGGCAAAAAATGAATAATTTAAAAAATATCTTTATAAATTCAATTGCTTGTATCTTCTATAAAAATGAATTAATAAAAAATAATTTCAATTTTGGAAATGTTTAGAATAGACCGTTGTTGATGTTAAAAACAATTTCGATTGACTAATTATTTCAAGTTATACATGTGATCGCCTTTTGGAAAATATTTTTCAAATCATTCATTTTTTCTGAAACAAATAGATCCAAAGGTTATCTTACAGTTAAATGGTTATTCAGCCTGCTCTTTGAATCTAAGGACCTTATAAGATTCAAGAGGTGATCGAATGTGTCGTAAGCAGCGGCCAACAAATAAGCAGGGAAATGAATCACTGGAACCAAGCTCGGCTGATGAAGCACGGAGAAATATCTCCATGCCACTCGAGGAAGAGCAAACTAGTAACACCCACCCTCCACAGCAATTTTCTGGAGTTCTGGAATTATAGGTAAATTAGGAGTCCAAGGAAAGCGAAACTACATTCGAACAGCGTCTGTCCGAGATGTCATGAGCTCGCACCTGCAGAGAGGAGTAAATTACTAAAGCATGTTCATTCTATTTGGGATCTTGATGCCCGCTCTTTTCAAGAGTTCACTTGAAGCCCGCTTTGCTAGTGAAATAACTTCTTCCTGTGGTAGTCCAACAATATCAAGAACCAAATAAGTAATCGACAAAGTGTGAGACTAAAAATGAGATATCAAGCATATATTGAAAATTTTACAGCCTGTCTGATAATTCAGCAAGCAGTAAGCTTCCTAAAACCTGGGACACTAGACATACAAGATAAACTAATATTCTTCTAAAAATGGGTAGGAAGAAGAGGAGAATTAGAGCAAATATCAACCCTCTCATCAGAAACTAAAATTTTTTGATAGCTTCCAAAAGGGAGAACCAAAATAGTCTGATAACCAAACTGGTAGGAAAAAGAAGGAAAGAAGAACTTTGGGAAGATTCATGCTTCGTAGCAGATAAGAAACGAGGTAAAGAATTTCAAAAAGGACATTCAAAATGATGGCATGATCCACACAAACATGATCTTGAAGGAATGAGAAGCAAAAACCTAGTCTCAATTTGACCCTGGTGAATCATTTGCATGCATTCAGAGCATTACCTCATCGACCGATAAAATCCTTTTGTCCTTCATAATCCACTGACCATTGCACATCACAGAAACAATGTTTTCGGTTCTCATGCAATATACAAGGCCAGAAATGCTGCAGATGACAAACAAGAAATAACTCTTGTTGGAACAAGGTAAAGCAAGGAGGAAAGCAGAGATTGAAAGAAAACAATGGATGAATTTGAATGAGCACATTAGGCAAAAAAGTTATAAACTTGTTCGGTGTGAAATTTTTGTGGGACCACTGCCAACTATACTAAAGGTTTAAGCTATTAGATGAAGATGTGATTTATTATTTAAATATTCCAACACTCCTCATTCGTGGGCTGGACTTTGGCCTAAGCCGAGTGTGGCAATATTAAATTGGGGAGACAAATAGGTGCCTAGAAAGATTTGAATTCATAATCTCCTACTCTAATACCATGTGGGATTTTTATGAGACTATTGTCAACTGTTTTAAAAACTTAAGCTACTAAATAAGCGTGTAATTTATTATTTAAATATTCTAACATTCAGAAACTCTGCAAAGTGGCCACATCTTCTCACTGAGTTTTCCCTTTTTGAAGTCTAGATTATGTTTAGAATTTGACACTCCGT
The DNA here is from genome assembly GCF_016545825.1 of Eucalyptus grandis. NCBI lineage: Eukaryota > Viridiplantae > Streptophyta > Magnoliopsida > Myrtales > Myrtaceae > Eucalyptus > Eucalyptus grandis. Next base: position 65,991,891 of record NC_052619.1, on the reverse strand, counting down.
GGAACACTTTATCAGACACCAGACATGTTTAAGAAGAATACACCCATCGTACATCTGCATGATTGATGAACTAGAATTGAATGAACGCCACACAATGTGGAGTTTTCAGGACAATAGTCGCATACCAGTCATGAAGAGGAACCATATGCCAAGTGGAAGCATTGATCACGAGCATGTCAGCCTATGAATGAGAAACATAGTCATTAATCATTTTCCTGATCTCAAGCAATACGAGTGAGAGTTGAAACAAAAGCATTATGGGAGGAGTGACACGGACCATGATACCTTTTTCCCAACCTCAAGTGAACCAATTTCATTGTCCCACAGTACTGACTTGGCACCGTTTATCGTTGCCATTCTGAGCACAGTTTCAGCAGGAAGTGCTGTCGGATCAGTTATGCCATTTTTGAAAACTTCACATCCTTTGTTTATAAGTGAAGCTAGGTACATCTCATCAACTGTGCGGCAATAGAGTATGCATGAATCAGAGGAATTCGTTATTCTGATGAATATGCCAAGTACCATCACATAGTTTCCCGAGAAGTTAATATTATCAGTCAAGAAGCTGGGATCATCATGATTATGGTTAAATGAACAGATAGGAAAATCTCTTTCAACATAAGCTTCCAGTTGCACAAAGAATAAGAAACCATCATCTGCCAAGAAAAATATGAGATTTGGACACACATTTTTAAAAGTTTGGACGAACCAATGCTCATTCTATTGTTCGATGGCGCGCCATCCGTTCCTAATGAAACACAGATTCCAGCATCAAGCATCTCCGTAATAGGTGCGAATCCCAGCATTTTCATTGCAGCAGCGGGGCAATGAGAAACTTTAACTCCAGCATGTGAAAGAAAACCAACCTAAAGGAGAGGAAGGACGATCTTCATAACCAAGGGCACAATAAGAAGGCAATTTATTACAACAAGCACTTATGGACACTCAGAACAATGATGTCCCTGACCATATATTGAGACCTAATTTTCACACACAAAAAATTGAACATAAAGTCAATATGACATGGACAACTACTACAGTTCTATGGATGGTCTTTAATGTATCATCTTTTCATCTTCACTACAAACCACCAGAATTTGCATAATACACTTTGAACAGAGTGTCAAAAGTAACCCCTAATACAAGCTTTATGAGGATTAAATATCCAAGAAGCATGAACACACGGCAAAATTGATTTATTTAGCGTTGGATGGGACTAAATGTAGGATTCAGCAAACAACAAACCGAAAAGGCTTCTTATTATATTACTGTTCCGAATAGAGATGATCAACAGGCGGGTGGCTTGCCCGGTCCACCCAAACCCAAGAGGTAAATGGGGGGCTCGGGCAATGCTCTTAACAAGAAAGCCCGGCCCAAGCCTGCCCAATGATCACCTCTAGTTTGAGATACTATAATGGTTCTAGACCATTCGAGTTCCACCCTTTATATGTTAGAAATTGGCAACGGCTGATGGAAAGGAAATCTGTAGAGATGAACCTTTTAAAGGAGAAAAGAAGTCAGCTTTGAACTTTTGATCCATCAAAAACTGGAGAATGGGCAAACACTTGGTATTCTCACTTTTATCACTGTTAAGATTGAAGTTTATCAAGTTTCTGCAAATTCTATCCTAAATATATGGAAACAGCAATTTGTTCTTCTCTTGTTAAAGCTGAATCAATTATAAAAAATGAGAAAGATCTAGAGTAAGAAAAACACAACAAGATGACTTCCTAATCCTCAATGACGAGATGCAAGATATGGTACTACATTTGCAAAGCAACAAAATATGAGTTATCTTCAGAGTGCAGCAGCAGTTCACCTCGGTACTGTTCACCCAGACTGTGTGAGCTGCAAGCAAGTTGTCTTGTAAGAAGTCAACCTTCTCCAGGTATGTTACCGTTCCATGATCAACATTCCGTGTCTCAGTTACCAGCTGATTCTCATAGGGTATCTCTGCAACATGCTAAATTGTCACAAAATAAAAATTCAGTTTGATCTATTCTTGGAGAATAGATTGGAAGTTTCGGTATCGATTATTACAACAGCTGAAGGCCCCATTAAATTAACAAAGAATATTTCCAAAAAAAAAAAAAAAGGAAGAAAAAATTAAGGCTGGTATGAGCTCACAGCCAGAAGCAGAAAGAAAAGAAGCTGTAAGGTTGAATAGTTGAGTTTTCTCACTTTACGGGCTCTCATTAGAGATTTCGAGCACATGTATGAGGACAAAGTCTGTTCACTGTGATGCTCTAGCGAGAAAGGCGAGTGATAAAAGAACAAGTACCATGTGAATTCCGGTTTTCAATTCTCTTGCAGTATCCCTTGTTGCAAGTAGTAGTTCATCAGTGCAATTCATAATTTGCCTGATTCCAAGCCATATTCTGATACGTCCATCAGCAGTATCATGGTGCTTCTCATAGAGCTCCTTCTGTGACTGCATCCTTTAAGCCAATTGCCATGAATATTTTGTCGACAGCAGCTATGACTCATTTGAATGCAGTTGAAACTAGAGCTAGGCATGTGAGGAAAAAGTGAAGCCTATCATGCAATTTCATACAGATATAACTAAAACAAGAAAATTTTCTATCCAACTAGAAAATTTTCTATCCAACTCAATGGCAATATCTGTCCAGACAAATAACGAGATTTGTGATATCTATATCTACCAGAGTCCAGGGAGACATTGAGAGGCATCTAGATTCAACCCTGCAGAAAAGGTAATGACCAAAGCAGAAGGATATAGAAAAGAAATCATGTCCTCTATACTGTGATGTAATCTCTGTGATTCTATGAATTATGGAAAGCAGGAGTTTCCGCAGTAAGTAAATCAAAAAAGAACTTGGGTACTACTATTTCCCAAGTCAAAGCTCTCTCTATTATTTTTTTAGGGCTTGTTCAATAAATCAATAGTTTAGAAGTTAAAAATTTGCTTATTTCATCACAGGCTGATTATCATTTTAAAGACAACTGCTAAGGACAACAATACTGTACAGCAACTAAGCCTCTATCCATGTCCATGTAGATTCTTCTCAGGGACACTAGGCATGTCCTTTTAGGAATCTCCAATACAAGTTTGATATCTGTCTCTATGGTCACATTCTTCAAGGAGTCCATTGTTGATTTAAACCTTCTATCTATCCTCTGTTTATTGAGTGCATTGTCCGTGCATGTATGCCAAAAAAAAACAGAAAACTACCATCGTCAAAGCCAAAACCACAGCTATAGCGCCGAACTGTCGCACTGAACTACTACTGTTAAGTCCAATTTAGCCCCAAAAGACACTGACTTTGTCTAGACATACACTTCCTTAACGCATTACTGATTGATAGCACTCGTTCAGTTCAGCAACCTGCACACAATCCTCGGCAGTTCGAACAGCCCAAGATGCCGGCAAGCCCTCACCCGAGTCCATGACGGACTGAGCCAAGCACGCGCGCAAGCCCAGCGATTGCACCGCTCTAGCCATCCCAGGAACGTGCTGCCCTCCCGCCTCAGCAAAGCAAGTGACCTGCTCCATCAAATCAACACAACATCACCACCACCGATTGCGATTCCGGAAAACTCCAAACGAAACACCGGAGCCGAAAAATCCCGGAACGTCCGGCAGCTTACACCGGAGTGAATGAGCTCGATCCCGCAGAGCAGGGTGGAGACGTAGGAGTCCTCCTCGGTCATGCTGGCCTCGTAAGGCCATATCCGGTCGTGCAGCCAGGTCACCAGATCGACGTCGTCGGCTATCCCGCGCGCCAGCTGCTGAGACGTGTGCACGTGCGTGTTGACAAAGCCTGGTTCACTAATGAATCGGAGTCAGAACCGACCGGCGAAAGCAACCGCCGACTGCTTTCCGAGTAACGGATCGAAAGTACGCGGAGGGAGAGGACCTGGGAGTAGAATCTGGCCGCCGAGGTCCACGACTTCGCCGGCGACGCCGCGGAACCGGCGGAGGAGGTCGGCCGAGCGGCCGACGGCCCTGATCCTGTCGCCCTCTACGGCGACGGCGCCGTCGCCGTAGACGCGGCTCTCGGAGTCCATCGTGACGACGGTGGCGTTGTGGAGGAGCAGGATCGGCGAGCCGCCGGGAGCTTCCATTTTCGATCGCCGGTCCGGAGCTTTGAGGTCGCTTTTGCTGTGCTGAGCAGCCGCGGTGGAGGAGCACGACACCGCCTGGTGCTGGATTGGATATTTTTAAGTTGAAAAAGGAGACCGCGCTCGCTGTCGTCGCACGACCTCAGCTTTTCATTACATGACAAAGATGTAGAAATCGAAACTCGACCCACAAAAAATAAAAATAAAGAGAGAGAAAATGATGGTGCGATCATCTTTAATCTATTACAAAAATAATAATTTATTCTAGATCACAAAAATTAAATAATAAATAAATATAAATTATTATGAAACTTTACTTTTTTAAGGATTTGTGATTTACAATAATTTATTATTCTTGCAGTAATCTATAAGTTATTATGCTAACAAAGTCTTAAAAAACTTCTCATTTCCTAAAAAATTAATGAACCATCATTTTTCTTTATCAATAAGCTTTTTTTCTTTTTTTTTTTTGGTTGGTTATCAAGAAGCTTTGCTGCAAGTCACAAATTCTTAAAAAATTGATCTCATAATAATTTCTAATTATTTATTATTTGATTTTTTTGTTCAAAACATATTGCTATTTGCACAATAAATTAAAGATTGTCATGTAATCATTAAATTATACTCTCAAAGAGCAATGGAACAAAATATACACTTTTTTTTTTTGGCAAATTGGAACGTATCGTGTAAATTCCATTTAAATGAACCTCAATGGTTTCGATTGTTGGAAGGGTGATAACAATTGCCATAAATAAAAAAATCTCCTTTCACTGCCTTTTTCAAATGCTATAGTTCCAAAACTCACTTGAGCCGAGAATTCTTAGTGTTTGCACTTTGAAATTCAGTATAACTAACTACATCAAATGAAGCTCGGCCTGTGAAATATCTTACTAATCTCATAGACTAATTAGGAGTTAGGGCACAAACACGAGCCGAATCCCATAATAGGGACAACCAAAACTTGCAATTTTTTTGAAGCTTGATGGTGCATAGAGCCAAACAATAAGTTATTATTCTTACAATAACCAAAAAATTGTTATGTTAGTAAAGACCTAGAAAAAGAGATGTTGCTTATTTTTGAAAAATTAATGAAAATATCTTCATCGCCATCATTTCTCTTTACCAAGAAGCTTTGCTAGCAGCTAGTTGTAAGTCATAAATTCTTGAAGAAATTGACCCCAATAATTTTTAATTATTTATTATTTAATTTTTTTTATCCAAAATATATTGTCATTTACAATATAAGTTAAAAACTGTCGCGTAATACTTTCTCTTTGCGAAGTTATATTCTTAAAGGGCAATGGAACAAATTGTGCACTTTTTTTTTTTGGCATATTGGAATGTGACTTTTGCTAGCAACACAGGTGAAATTCCATTTAAATGGACCCAAGCGGTTTCAATTGGTGGAAGGGTAATAACAATTGCCAAATTAGAAAATCTCCTTTCACAGCCTTTTTCAAATGATGTAGTTCCGAAACTCACTTGAGTTGAGAATTCTTAACGTTTGCGCTTTGAAATTCTGTATAACTGATCACATCAAATGAAGCTCGACCTGTGAATTATCTTACTAATCTCATATACTAGTTAGGACTTAGGGTGTAAACATGAGCCAAATCCCATAACATGGACAACCAAAAATTGCAATTGTTTTGAAGCTTCATGGCGTGTAGAGCCAAACCCTTGGCATGCGGTTAATCTTTACACACGAATTCATTTTTCCAACTATTAAGCCCATCTTATGAGACTAAGTTCTCTGGCAGATCAAGTTGTTAAAAGGTGCATGAGAATTTGTGTCAAAATTTGCCATTGCCCCAAATGCGAAATTCTCATATCGCCATTGGCAAATTGCATCAATCTTATGCAACATGAGTGTATATTCATATGTCAATAATCAAACTCGATAATCGACCCCAAGTGGACGGTCTAATAGGATAGATTGCAAGTGGACGAATTTGCATTTGCTGAACCAAAATCTGATTAGGAATCCAAATTTGACCTATACGACTTATCGATTTCTGTGATCTATTCTAATAATTTAAAGTAGGTTAACAATTTGCTCACGTGCATTGTAGCGGGACAAGTGAAAGTTTTTGACGTGTTTGATGAGCTAATATAATCATATGAAGGTGACCGGAAGAATTAAAAAAAAGTAATTGGGAGAAGTAGAATCAACGCAACCTTTTAGGTTTTTGCATTTATAAGAGTGTAATGTGAATAAATACAAAATAAGATTGATTGAATTTTTTTACATCGCACCGGCGTCAAATTTTATGTTCTCACAGCTTTCTATACATAATAATCTTCTTCTTCTTTGGCTTTTAATTCAAGAGTATGAGTACAAAGATTCGATTATCTCGAATGTTCAGCGAATACTTTAAAAGATCTATCGAATTCAGTAAGTTTTGAGAGAAAGAGAGGCAGGGAGGGAGAATTTATATAAAATGAAGTTATTGAATTTATTCTTAACGTCACACCGGCATCAAATTCTATGTTTCACACCTTTCCATACAAAATAATCTCCCTCTTTTGGTTATAATTCATGGGTATGAGCGCAAAGATTCGATTATCTTAAAAAGTTCATCAAATACTTTACAAAAATTATCGAATTGGTTAAGTTTTGAGAGAGAGAGAGCTTAAGAAGGATCCCCTTGCCTTCTTAAGCTTTCATAATATTTTATTTGTTATAACTTTTCCCGATTTTGGTAAAAAAGACTTCATTTCATTTTTTTTTAATGTTTTTGAAAATTTTATTATTTAATTTAGATCATCTCTTATTTGCTGAGAATATCTTATCCATCTTTCAAAGAGATCCGTCCCGCATCAACTCAAATTAAAACTTGGAATCAAACTATTACGCAAAGTGGTACTAGTATTGTATCTTATCTTTAAAGAGATCCATCCCAAATTAAGCTCAAATTAAAACCTGGAATTAAACTTATTGTGCGAAGTGATCTGTGCACGTCTCTCTCTCTCTCTCCCACGAGCTTTCTCCCTCCTCGTGAGGAGAAAAAAAAAAAAAAACTTTGCGTGAGCTCTTTCCACTCTTCTTTTCTATTCCCTGGATTAATAATTTGGGACTGCGATATTTGTTTTAACGTGAATAAACAATACCTCCAGGAGAAAAAAAAATACTTGTGATTTGAATGATCCCTAAAATAAATCTCCTATCTATTTTTTTTTTTCCTTTGACCCTCTCGAGGACCTGCTCAGGTCCATCCTTCCTCATGAATAAACAACTCGAGAAAAAAAGAAAGAAAACTTTACATGGGGGGAAGCTCAATCACGAACACGATAGATTAAACCAAGGCCCGAACCAAGACCTTCGCGTAGGCCTATGACGGTCCAGCTAGCGTGACGAGCACGGACGACCCGACCACGTGGGTCGGGGGCTTTCGATGATGCGTTTTTCTTTTCTTTTGTTAAGACACGGTGGTCTATCGTGGCATCGAGACATTCGGATGGTCGTGCGAACAATAACAAAGGATTAATGCGTTACCCGAATTTTCACAAAAACGGAGAATGAACTGAGGGAGCGACGGGGCGAGAGAGAGGGACGCGCAGATCTCTGCACTGTGCAAATCGGCGCTGTCGATTTTTCCCGGGTCCCGGTCATGCCCCTCGGGTCGGGTGGTCAATTTCGACGGCGGATGTAACGAGATATTTATGGTGCGGATCGGATTTTTTTTTTCTTTTTTTATGGTCGCCGAAAACGAGGGAGTATAGAGCGTGGGAGAAGCATTTGTTTTTGACATTTGAATAGGGTCGTGGCGCTAACTTTAGGGGGGCAAAGTCAGGGTTTTGGCTCTTCCCGGTGATTATTTTAAAGGCCTTTGATGTTTTCCTGGATAGAGATGATTGTCGGGACATTTAGATCGGGAGTCTGCTCTTTTTTTTTTTTTTTTAAGTGATGCCAGTAGTGCGATTCAAAAATTGTTTAGGAGATGGATCCTCGTCATATGCGATGTTGATGTGGAAGTGTTTTTGCATGTGCATCATAATTATGTAACCGAATTTATCTAAGGTATTCGATGAACATTCAAGATTATTAAATGATTCCAATTGTTTTGAAGCTTGGTGGTGCACGGAGTTGACCCCTAGCATGCGCTTAATCATTGCACACAAATTCATTTTTCTACTATTAAGCTTGTCTTCTAAGGATTAGATTCTCTAGTAAATTGGGTCATCAAAAGATACAAGAGAATTTGAGACAACATTTACCATAATGTGAAATTTTTGGATCGCCATTGGCAAACTTGTGCCGATCTTATGTGACACGAGTATGTATTCACACATCGACGACATAATGTCAATAATTAAACTCGATAATTGACCCTAAGGATCCTAAAAATTGATCAATTGAACGTTACGTGGTCTAACGGGTTAACTTGCAAGTTGATGGATTTGCATTTGCTAAACCAAAATCCGATTAGGGACTTAATTTTGACCTATACAACTTGTCGGTTTCTATGATCCATTATGATAATTTAAAGTGAAAGTTGACTATTCGCTTGCGTTGCAGCGGGACAAGCAAAAGTTTGTGATGTATTTGTCGTGCTTTCATAGTCACGTGAAGGCAATTGGAAGAATAAAATAAGTAATAGGAAGAAGCAAAATCAACACAATCTTCTAGGTTTTGCATTTGAAAGAGTGTAATATGAAATCATACAAAATGAAGTTGATTGATTTTAGTTTTTTTAAATGTTGTGAAGGCATCAAATTCTATGTTATCACATTTTTTGATACAAAACAATCTTCCCAGTTTTTTTTTTTTTTTTGGGTTATAATTCAAGGGTACAAGCGCAAAGAGTCGATTATCTTGAATGTGGCACAGTGGAGCAGGATCGGCGAGCTTCCATTTTCGAGAGGCTCGCTCCTAAAGCTCGATCGCTGGTCCGGAGCTTCGAGGTTGCTTGCTGATCAGCATGGGTGGAGATGGCCAACGGAAGAAGAAGGACCTTCCTCCTCTGCTGGATTGGAGCGATTCTTTTTTTTTTCTTTAATTGAAAAGGCAAGCTGCATTCTCGTGGCACGACTCTGCTTTTATTACAGTGGCAAAATATCACAAAAAGCTCCAAACCAATACATTAATAAATCTAATTCAAATTAACTTATTGACAAATTTATCATAAACTAATTTTCGACTATGAAAAACTTCAATCGGTACACTTATGATGAATTTATTTGTCGTTGTTTTTATTAAATTTTACTATTAAATTTGTGAGTTTGATGACACATGATAATTGATGAATATATCAATTTTGGATAAATTTGCTAAAGATATATCGATTTGAAATTTTGAGTTAATATATTTCTCCCTTTGGGGGTTGGGGTGGTGTGGCTTTATTGGTAGGGGTAGGTCTTAATACCGTCCCTCAAATTGAGCACCTTTTACTTTTCGGTTGAAGAGATGGCTATTCGGATTGAGAGCAGAAGCAAACCAGTTTCACAAACTATGTTCGACAAGATTTATTTGGGCAAACAATTAGAAGTTTTGTCCATGCAACGCACAATGATATTATTGATCGAATTTTTACCGACCATTTAAACATCCATTTTTGCAAAAATATAAAAGTGCAAAAAAAGAGAGAGGATAAAGACAAAAAAAAAAAAAGATAGTAATAAAAAAAGTTTAAAAAAAAAAAAAAAGACAAAAAGGTATAACAAAAATAGAGCGGGCCGGTTTTATCTAAGCCCATTCTTTGAGCAAATTTGGACTATCCAGCCCACTCTTCTCTTAGCTCACTAAGCCCACACACATCCATGATTTAGCCCATGATTGACCCCAGCTTGCTATTTCTTCGTACGCCATCTCCAAGCATCTGAGTCCTTGTGAAGACTCCATTATAAGTGGACTTGTCAAAATGAGTCTTGAAAAAACGTAAATGGATCATAAATTGGTAACTTAAAATCTTAAAGAGATTACTTAAATGATTTTAAAAATTGAAAGCTTAAAATAAATGAGTCTAAATTGGTTGAACTTAGAACCCATTTTCAACTCATGATTCACACTCTATTTCTTTCTTTTGCCTTAGAAAAATGTTTGTTTTCTTTTAATTATAAAAAAATGACATGACCTACCTGTTCGACAGTCTAATTATAAGATTATTTTAAGGTCGCAAATTGCCAAAAAGGAGGAGGATCTTGGCCTCTCTCACGCCCAGCCTCACATGCTGCTCCTCCCCTACTGCACCCGACCAGCCGCTCGTCCGACGACTTAGAGCCGGCGTCTTGCGTCCGGCGATACCCAACAACATTTCGTCTCATATTCCGACTTATCTAAATGGTCCTTCTTTCCTGTTCAAAAAAAAAAAAAATGGTCCTTCTCTAATCTCTTGGACCGAGATTGGCGACTGCAAGGGGGCTCCAAGATCCTTCTTTCGTTGCCCTTCTTCCTCTGGGACACTCGAACTCCACTGCGGTTCAGTCCCTTACCCACCACCACCTCACTCTGCCACCTTCACCTACTACTTCCCAAAGACTCCGTTGTCAATGTTTGCCCTCCGGCTCGTGATAGCTCAAGTAACAATTTCGTCCAAAACTTTTCCCTGCCAAGGTAAAGTTCGAAGCACTGTACATTGCTTGTTCATAAAATAAGAATTTGGGCTGAACATCGGTGCAAATATGTGCTTGAAAAGGGATTATTATGATTGAGATCATTTCGGTTTACACGAATCAAACCTTCTCTCTGTTGGGTTCGAAATCTCAGATAGAATCATTCTCCCAAGAAGCCCGCCATTTGTCGACAAAATGCATAAGTCACATCCGTGTTTTAGCTGGTGTGGTCATTGATTGTTTGAAATGCAAACTTGTTACATTTTAGATGTTCTTTTGATGAAAACCATTAACCACTTGGTATATTCGTCGATTCGTCCCTCTGGACGGATTGATTCGGCTCGTCCATTTTTCAGAAAAGTTGTTCCGATCAGGTGGCTGGGCGGAGTTGTGGAGACTTGGAGGTAATTGGCAGAATGGGCCAGTTTAGGCTGGGATTTGGGTCAGATGTCATCTTCAAAGGTTGGGAAAGGCAAGCCAGAATAGAAAATCGGACTAGGCCCAGAAAAGAAACCCGGACCTCCAGGGTCCGGGTCAAAATCCGTTCCAAACCCGGTCCGGGGTTTTTTGGAATTAAAATTATTAAAAAAATTTCAGAAAATTGTAAAAAAGTATAAAATTTTAACTAAAAATTCCGATTTTTTTGGTTCTCTTAAAATCAGAAAATTGGCAAAAAATTAGAAAATTAAAAAATAAAAAAAAATTAGAATTCCTCAAAAAGTTCAAAAATAGTCTTTTTGGACAATTTTCTTCTAAAAAGTGGAAGCCTTTTGATCTAAACTCATGCTCAAAATTGAACAAGCCTCTAGGGCTCTTCCATAGCATTTTGATCAATCTTAGAGAAAAATGCCCTCAATTACGCTCTTCCATAATGACGATTTATCTTTAGACTAGTTATAATTGGCATTTATTTATCTTCCCTTTGACCCGGTACCGCTGAAGGGTTTTTTTGCAAATAACGTTTGGTAAAATTTGCATTAAAATAAAATTCCGAAATTGTATAAAATTTGCATTTATAAATGACTTTTATTAAATTAAAAAACAAAAAAATGCTTTTTTTTTTTTAAATCTTGCCACTAGATCAAAAATTTGGCTGCCTGGTTGCAAATTCAAAAATTCAAAAAAAGAAAGAAAAGAATTCCTCAAAAGTTCAAAAATAGTCGCCCCTAGGTCAATTTTCTTCTAAAAAGTGGAAGCCTTTTGATCTAAACTTGTGACTCAAAATTGGACAAGCCTCTAGGGCTCATCGGCCATAGATTGGCTTTGATCTTTTGGAGAAAAATGCCATTCAAAATGCAAGTTCCCATGCTCTTCCATAAGGGTGAATCGGATTTACCTTTAGACTAGTTGGGATTGGCATTTATTTATCTCTTAGTGTTAGGTGCTTACGTTCCCTTGCTATTTATTTAATGCCCTTTGGCTGCCAATTGTTATGTTAATGATTGTGCATTCGCATGATTACTTTATATGTTAGTAGATAGGTATAAAATAAATTTAGGCTATTTGATAAAAATCTTTTTTTTTGAAATAAACAAGATTAGATACCAAAATGGCACTAATTAATTAATTGAGAAATAATTATATGACAATTTTTAATGTACTGTAAGAATAACAGTCTATTATGGATCACAAAAAATTCAAATTATTGAAGAAAATTTTGCGAGACTTACTTCTTCAATAATTTATGGCTCATAATAGACTATTATTTTCACAGTTCCAAAATATTTATGCTAGCAAAACCCTTAGTTAATTAGTGTAATCAAATCTCAAACTCTAGATTTTCTGGTTACGTAAAAGTAAAGTACGCTCCCATACTTCATTTAGTTTCTAACCGACCTTAATAGACTAGTGGTGACTCATTTTTAAGAAAATTTTCATACCATTAATTTGAATATCTGATGTTGCATAAGGTACGAGCTTGGGAAAGCCCGCATTTAAATGACGGGTGATGTGTGTTTCTCGTTATAGTAATCCTCATAAGGGATATTGATATCTCTATCCTCCAACTTATCGAATCTATATTTCACGACATATCATTTTTTATGAAATTGTATTTCCTTATCTCGTGCCCAATTCATTATATCATGATCAAAGTGATAAAGTGGGTGGATATCTAAATTTATAAGCTAGCTAAATCAAGACACGATAACATCACACTCAGAATTTTCACCTCAATATTTGCAACAACGTGCGTTCTCTAATCAATCATAGGATGAGTTCTTAAATTTACTATCCATGATACTTCTCATGAAGATATCGTTGATGGAGGTGAATCACATGTTCACGAAAATCATGTTGAAATTGGTGGCTTATCAAGTGCTCCAATTAATTCTCCATCCAATTTGGCAAATGAAGATTCCTCTATGGATGTCCTTACTGATTTTTAATAGCATGTCTACCCAATCAAATGATTCAATGATTTCTCAAGCGAGCACATGCTAGTATTGTGAAGCCTAATCCAATATATGCCAATTTCCATATGATGGAGTCTATACCAAAAGAGCCAAACAATGTACGCTTTGCTTTGAAACAATACAACAATGGAAAATAATAAACAAAAAGATCATTATATTACAAGAGTTGTCAATCCCTTAATTCTAGCATCTCAAAGAATCGGCTTGTCATTTTGATTGTTATCTCCAAATTCTTTTTTGTTGATCGATAAATCAATGTCTTTACCGGGGTAGGTCTAAATACCATCCCTAGAATTTAGCACCTTTTACTTTTGGTTGAAGTGATGGCTATTCAAATCGAAAGCAGAAGCAAACTAGTTTCACAAACTATGTTTCACAATATTTGTTTAGTCAAACAATTAGCTAAAAGTTAGAGGCTTTGACTCATGTATGATATTATTGATCAACAAAGTGGCATTCCCAGAGTATAACATATACAAGATTTCAATCAAGGTTTTGTAGTAATTACTTAAAGGAATATGAATAATTATTAAGCGAATCAGCCCTCCCTCCCTTCCTCCCTCCCTCCTTCCCTCCCCAGAGCACAACATACATACTATTCCAAGCAAGGTTTTGTTGCAACTACTAAAAGGAATATGAATAATTAAGTGAATTAGTCGTCCCTCCCTCCCTCTGCCCTAAATCATCTAATAAAAATTTACGTCTCAGACACAAGTTCTCCTACCGTTAATAAGATCCTACACAAAATTCCAAGGTTCGAAAGTTGAGCCGGCAGAATATGCATCTTTATGAAACTTCCGCAATTACTCTTTTACCAAACACTCTCCTGCCCCCACCAATCAAAATAAATATAGATAACTATGAAAAATCGAGGAAACCTTCCAAAACGGTATCCTAATTTTCAGCGCTGGAAAAAACGCTACTTTTATAGCGACACAATGAATTATCAGCAACTTGTGAGTGGAAGAAATATAAAATTAAGTCAGATATCTTATGATCATAGTCCTCTACCAAAAAAGTAATCATATATTGGATTTTCTAAGACGTGCTCTTATTTTCCCATAAGTTCGGCATAAGAGAAATAGTTTACACTTAATCTTTGCACACGAATTCGTTTCTCAACTACTAACCCATCTTCTAAGAGCTAAGTTCTCTGGCAGATCGGATTGTCCAAAGGCACATGAGAATTTGAGTCAAAATTTACCATCGCCCCAATGCGAAATTCTGGGATTGCCATTGGCAATGTTGTGTCAATCTTATGCTACGTGAGTGTATATTCATACATCAACGACATAATGTCAAAAATTAACTTGTTAATTGACCCCAAGGATACTAAACATCAATCGATTGAATGTTGCATGGTCTAACAGGTTAAATTGCAAGAGGACGAATTTGCATTTATTGAACCAAAATCCGATTAGGAATCTGAATTTGACTTATACGACTTGTCGGTTTCTGTGATCTATTCTAACTATTTAAGGTAAAAGTTGATAATTTACCTGAGTTGCGGCGGGACAAGCAAAAGTTTATGACATGTTTGATGTGCTTTTATAATCATATGAAGGCAACCGGAAAAATAAAAGAAGTAATTGGGAAAAGTAGAATTAACACAATCTTCTAGGTTTTGCATTTGGAAGAGTGTAATATGAATTCATACAAAATGAAGTTGATTGAATTTTTTTTATGTCGCACAAGCATCAAATTCTATGTTCTCACACCTTTTGATACAAAAAAAATTTCCCATTTTTTTCTTTTGTTATAATTCATGGATATGAGCACAAAGACTTGATTATCTTGACTGTTCATTGAATACCTTAAAAAATTAATTGCATTGATTAAGTTTTGAGTCATCTTTTTACATCATTGAGTGGGAACATTGGATAGGAGTCATTATTTAAATGCTAAAAAGAATGAGAAAGGAGAAAAGGGATATAATTACCAAAAAAAAAAAAAAATTAAATTTGTTGAGCAGAAATATTTTGATAATTTATCAATATAGTCAATTCGATCAATTTCGACTGATATAATTACTGATATAGATAATTTTTATAATTATTATTTTTATATATTTTTTTCGTATCCTTTTTTTTTTTTTTTTTTACATCCTTGTTGACCACAAGCAAGGCAGCTCTTATGACATTGCCTCACTTAGTCATAATGTAAAAAAGAAAATAAAAAATTATAAAAAAATTAACTATTATTTTAAATATTTAAAAAATTGTTCATATCAACATTGGATGGCCAACATTTATAGTGATTAGATTACTTGGTCTAAAATTGGCTGAAAATATTGATAAATCGGTCTAGAATTAAATAAATCAATTGAAATGTTTACCAATGGCGTACTTTTAGGGCGTGCATGGAAACATTTCTAGAAACGCTTCCGAACATTTCACGTACGGAAAGTGTTCCGAAAGAACAAAAAGAACAGAAACGCGTTTGGTTGCGTTTCTTTCTTTTTTTTTTTTGTTTCTAGAATGAAATAAGAACAAAAAAAGAAACAACAATTTGTTGTTTCTTGCTCCAGAAACATTTCTTGAAGAAACATTTCTCTTCTCTCTCTTCTTCTTCTCTTCTTCTTTTCTTCTTTTTTTTCTTCTTTTTTCTTTCGCCGGTCGCCGGCCTCGGCCATGGCCGGTGACCGGCCGTCGAGGCTCGGCCTCGTCCGAGGGCCGGCGAGCCTCGCCGTGGCCGGGCGAGGCCGCCGCCCCGTCGGCCGGTCGCCGGAGGCCGGGACCGCCGAAAAAAGAAAAAAGAAAAAGAAAATAAAAATGTTTAAAAAATTAAAAGAAACAAAAAAGAATAAAATTTACCAAACGTTTTCTATTCATTTTTTATTCCCGACCAAACGTTACCAAACGTGTTCTTTTGTTCAAAAATTATTTCCCGGAACGGAAATATTTTTTTTTGTTTCTGTTCCCTGGAACAAAAAAAGAACAGAAACGTTACTATTCGCACCCTTAATAGATTCAAGATATTTTTAGTAATTTTTTTAAAGGGAAGGAGGTGGTAAAGCAGGGCAGATCAATACAATAACCCCAACCCCCTAGAGGGCTAGAAGCTACCTTAGACTGCCCTTGACGTGCGGCCTAGAAAGGTCCTTCCCTAGGTCCTTCCCGAGCATCTCTTTTTTCATGGACACGCGTGAAGTTCATGGTGCCATAACCGTCGGCCCTCCCCTTAGAGTAACGATGCAGCATTAAGCAATAAGTAATTTAGAATCTCGCCGACGGTGGCCTTGTCTAACCCTAACCCCACGGTCAGAGCGACGATCCCCTGGAGTTCTGCACTTAAACTTCGAGTTCATGTAAGACAACGACGACTCGACGATCCTCTCTTTTGAACTGCGAGCTCTGCTTGTTTTTCATGGCACCGCTTGGAGGAGAAGAACGGGCCTTGAAAAAGAAGAAGACGACGGGGGAGATGTCGTCATTCGGACACGCCTTTCCACCATCATGAGGTTTCCCACCGGATTAGGTACCGCCGAGGCCGACCAAAGTGCATCGTTTTCCTCTGCTCCTTTGGCTTTTCCGGGGGATTTGTCACGCCTGACGTGAGCCTGTGATACATGTGGTTGAGAAAGCAACACAGCTTGAACACTTGCGGCCGCAATAGAATATCCCCAAAGCCTCGGGCATAATCTGTGAGTCCCGTGACGCCACAATGAAACGGGTTCGACCGGGAAAAATTGACAAACCCGTCTGGCTTTCGAAGCTTTCTGGGGGCGATAACGGGGCGGGCATCTCTACAAGAGAGTATCTTGCGCGTCCAAGGAATTCTTGATCGAATGAAGCGAATCCATCGTTGTTCAGCACAGCGATCGGGCCGCTGCGAAATAAGAGAACTTAATCTGGCTTTGATATTATTCATTGCCGCCATGGAACGTCTTAATCAGCTTGAAGCCTTGACAACCCATCTTTCAAGTTCCAACTGCACCAGACACTTTCTTCATCAACTTTTACAGTTTACGTTCCAAAACTGATGACCATACTCTTCAAAGACGAATCGGTCGAGCTCAGGCTCAAGCCTGACGAGAAACCCTAATCCTTTCGTGAAAGAGAAGGAAGAAAAAAAAAAAATTGCGGCCAACTAGATAGAACAGAAATTAAAGAATTCCAGGATTCGGCGTTGGATGGATTTTGGTAAACCACTCCTATATGATATTGGATTATATTTATATATAATATGCCACACTGATATTACAACATGGATTGCTGGTTGCATCTGCTCATCGCTTGACACCAGACTCGTATGGAACTTACATTGGTTGTTTCGTTCACATACATGACCAGATGATACTGACCTTTACATAATCAACGCTTAAAAGCCATAGTTAAAAACTTAATAGTGGTGGCCGACGGCGATCATCCGAGCTGGGCTCAGGAGCTGGTATGCGGCGATCCCGTAACCGCACCCGAGCCGCCTCGTCCTGCCGTTGCCGTCCCCATCCCCGTCGCAGTCCATCTCTGTCAGGACCCGGTAGAAGAGGTCGACGTTGCACGGGAGCTCGATGGGCCCGCCGCTGCTGTACCCGAACTCGGACTCGGCCTCCTCGAGCAGCATCTGGAACAAGGGGTGGTTGGCGCATTCCGTCCTCACCACGAACCTCTGCTTCTCGGGGCCCACGTAGACCGAGAAGCAGCCCTCGGGAACGGCGGCGCGCAGCTGCTTGAGGCTGCCGTGGAGGCGCGGCGGCGGCGCGTTGACCTCCTTGAGCAAGCTAGGCAGGGGCCCGCTCCAGGACTTGCTCTTCTTGGCGAGGCTCGGGCCGTGCGTCAGCCTCGGCTTGGAGGAGCTCTTGCCGGCCCGGCCGAGGGTCTTGCACCGCTCCCACGTCTTGAAAATCAGGCCCCTCTTTGGCTTTCTTCTTGTCTCGTCCATATTTGTTTCGGACAAAGCAAGTTCGGTTCGAAGTACGCGAGGGAGAGAGAGGACAACTTTGGACGTCGGATGAAATCAAAGAACGCACGACAACACTACGCTACTTTCTCGAATTTAGGTGCCCACGGACAACTACTTTGGCCCCTCCTAGGCTTCTTGACGTTTTAACTAACCTCTGTCGTAAATCAAATCGAACATGACCTTGAGCCTCGGCCTCATGATGTTGCTCATATTTCGGGATTCGCAGGCCGGAAACGAAGACATATGTATACGCGCGGATTACCCAGCGAGAGAAAACGAGGAATCGGGACTGGCACGACTCAGAACCCGAACCGGAAGACGTCGGGGGAGAAGACGAAGGAGAGGAAATCAGAAAGGGAGCGGAAAGAGTTTCTAGGAATTGCGCTTCGATTTGAGTTTCGCCTTGGATAGGTCTTGGGGGAGAGAAGCACCCCTTGATATATATAATTGGAAAAAAAAGACTATTACCCATTTGTCAACGCTCTAGGAAATATAAGGCGTGCGCCACCTCCTTCGTCTTTAAAAAACGATTTTTTGATGAATTAATGGATGAATAGGAACTACACCTACTCGCTCCTGCAGATTATTAAATTTGCCTTTTAGTTTCTAGGAATTTAAGGTGGCTGTCGAAAGACGGCACCTCAGTTTTTGCTTTTGATTGATTGATTGAAGACGAGGGGACATCTGTCTGTCTTAGTACAATCTAGCTGTAAAAATTTGTGGGAATGGGTACAAGGTAGAATGGATGAGGGCAGCAGCAGCGGCGGCATCAGCTGGGGGGTGCCTTCGCAGGCAGGTAAACGGCGAATTTGAGGGGGGCTGAATCTGTCGGGCGTAAGTCAGCCCGTGAGTTACTGAGGGAGAGGGAGGAGAGGGATGTGCCAACGAGGAGGTTGACGGCAATTAATAAGTGTATGCAGCAATTTTGCAATCAATCCTATTTTTGGTGTAGGCTTCTTTTTTTTTTTTTTGGTTTCAAGAGGAAAATTAAGAGAATTACATAACTTCAACATAAAACAAATCTAAAAAAATTAGAGTCCTGGAGCAAATTTGAAAAATAAAATAACTTAGTACAGCTTGTAGAATCTCGCTCATTCCACAAGAATGAATCTGTCATAACTTCAAAGCACATTCCACAAGAATGAATCTGTCATAACTTCAAAGCATAACTAACAATCGACTACTGAAATTCGCATTATTATTAATGATGAGCACACGCTGTAATTTTCCTCTCTAGCACTTACGATTTTGTCGAAGGCGGTGCGCACCTACTTTTAGCATTCCCAACACCATCATCGTATAAAGACGACAACAACACCAATAGGTTGGAAGAGTATAGATAAGACCCTGTAAATCCTAGATCTATGGCTTGATTGGGATTGAAGAGAACCTCTAGTGGGAGGGGAGGGTAGGGTCTCTCTCTCTCTCTCCCTCTAGAGCATAGCTTCATAAAAGGGGGTTGGCAGCTGTGTTAGGTTTGTTTATTTCACAAAAAAACAAATGATTTGGAATCGCTTTTGAATAGAAAATGTTTTCATTGTCGTGAAAATGTTTAGATATAAATTTTTGTTGGTAAAAGAAACATTTTTCATTGATCAATTATTTCAAAAGATACGATCTATCATTTTAGGAATATGTTTTACAAATTATTTATTTTTCATGAAACAAATGAAACATTAATTCCGAATTTATAAAATACCCACTTAGATTTCGGGAGAAAATTGTTCAAAAAATCATAAATCTACTATATAATAATCAACTTAATCATAAACTTTTAAATTGTGTCAATTTAGTTTTAAATATTTTGATAACTTGCTAATTTATTCCTAAATCTTTTGACAATTTGCTAATATAGTTCTTCCAACCATTATCCAAATAATAGGTTTAGACTAAATTGACAATTTTTTCATAAAATTTAGTATTAAATTAACAGATTGAAAAGTTTAGAGTTAAATTAGCACAATTAAAATATTTATAATTGAATTGGTTGACGTACGATATGTTTAGAACTTTTTGAAATATTATTCCTAAATTTCGGTGTGATATGACACTACTTGCGTTCGAGTGGATAATTTAAATATGCCATCCGAGAAGGTTAACTGAATATTGTGCCTATTTCACACATGCACTTTCCTTCGACCGCCAAAAAACTACACGTATAAAGATGAACTAATCATTAGGTCTCAAGTAATGTCCGGATAAGTTTCCACGCAATTCAACTGGTTTGGTGCATAACTTGGTGCATTCGAGGTTTTATTCTTGAAATACTCCCAAAAGCCCGAACCCAAAGCCATAAAGATAGGAGCAAACTGTTTTATAGTCTGCGTCAATGCCTTTTGTAAGTACTAGGCCAGGATTATTTGCAAATAAATAAGAAATCCTAACTGCACAAGTTTGCATCCGGCCTCTTCCTACACAGGTGCTTCCTACACAGGTGGATGTTGGGGCTTACCTCTAAAAAATTATAAACTAATTCAAGAAGGGGGCTCGAAAATTTTAGTTGGATCAAGTATTTAATAAAAAAGACACATAGAAAGCTCCGGCCAGTGGGCGTTTATGGCTGCAGATGCATACCCTGTCAACGCCTTGTATATTGGGCTCGGCCAATTGGCTAATGACCGGTCGATGTTTATGCATTACGCACATCACTCACGTTTTATTATTAATTTCTGAAATGGTCATTACAGGCATTATAGGCAGTGAAGGTCAAATGGGAATTATTCGCCCAAAAAAAATCATAAAAAATATATATATGATTTTTTTTTTCTTTTTTCTCTTTTGAATAAAAGTCTTGAGTGACATTATATAGTGGAGGTCATCTTTGTTGACTTGGTTAATCCAATCATACATTTGTTTAATTCGAGTCGCGTTTTGCATTGCCAATCTTGGGTTCAATCCACCACTGATCTATATCTCGAAATGTGGGAAGTGGAAATGGATTGTTAATGACCATTTGATTGCTCAATGATGAAGAAGCGTAAAGAGGAGGGTTCAACTGATATTCCTATTTAACTTCTGAGAGAACTGCTCTTGAATTCTTACCTGATCATTTGATTATTGTCCTCATTCCTCAAATGCTACCTGAGTCAGTGGAGGAGTTACTACGATTAAACTATTAACCCAATGCTGTCAATTGAGAAAGAATTGTATAAATAACTAAATCAAGTTAATTGTAATTTAAGAATTCGGAGAGACCCAAGCTAGATCCCACTAAAAAGAATAAGTTGTCATAAGATTCTCACGCGATGATTGATTCCGTCCACCTCATCACTTACAGACTAAAAATTGATCGATTATGGTCTCCCGTTAATGGCAGTCGGCTGAATTGGTAAAGCCATTCGGAGGCTCTCACGCCTCGAAGCACAAGGTTCGAGCTTGAGGATTATTCAACGAACCTCGACTCTGGGGCACACCCATGAAAAACCACTCGTAATTAACTTAGTCCGGCATATGAAAATTTGTTTAAGATAAACATAACACTTGGCCAAACCTAGAAGGTTAATGTAGTTTGGTATTTGAAAGCTTATTCGATGATGACAACTGGGGGAGAAAATGGAAGCACGATTGGAGTTACGTTAGAGAGTTGACTTGTCTTAGTGACTTTTTCTTTTGGATTGGTAAATAAGGTGGCAAGATAATTCAAGAGGACAAGAGGTTATTTACACGCACTGAGTCCAAAAAATGACAAATATTCGTGTTTTTTTTTTTTGTATATTTCATTTTATTAATAGGTGATTGCTTTTCATTGAGAGGCTATGTATCATATATGTATAAAAGGTTGAAAAAATGACAAATGATCCATGAATTTTGGCCTAGTGTATAATGTGGTCGTTGAACTTTTAGTTTGTTCAATATGGTCCTGGAACTTTTAAATTGTTTAATATAATCCATCAACTTTGGGTACATGTTCAATTTAGTTCATAGATTATATGAAAATGGGGCTAATTCCCTAAAAAATCCCAAACTTTGGGTCTCATCCCAATTTCGCCCCAAATTTTTTTCTAAAAAAAAACCTAAACTTTAATCAAGTTCCAAATTTTCCTTGAACTTTTTTTTTGTCTAATAAAAAACCCAAATTTTTACTAAAAACCCAAACTTTAGGTTTAATTTCAAATCTACCCCAAAATTTTCTTTATTGAAAAGAAAAATCATCAATTTTTACTTTGGTCTTAAATTTGCCCCCGTTAGCCCTCTGTCTAAAAGCTGCAATTAGTCGTCCCTAATTTTCATGTCATAGAACGGTTTTATTTTGAGAATAATTTTTCATGTTGCCTTGCCAATGTGGATTTGTTATTGATGTAGAAATGCAATGTTAAGTTGGGAGTGGACCACAGGATAGATTTGAGAATATATTAAAAGTTGGTATTTTTTTTTAGACAAAACAAAATTTGGGACTAAACCTAAATTTTGGGGTCTTTTCTAAGACTAAAAAAAATAGTTTGAGACATATTGGGGACTTGACCTAAAGTTTAAGATTTTTTCTGAGACAAAAAAAAAAAAAGTTCAGGACAGAATTGAGATTGAACCTAAAGTTTGGAATTTTTTTAAGAAATTAAACTTATGAAAATGTTCAATGTTATTCTTAATCTTAAATTAGTGGAAAGACTAAATTGAATATATTCATATAATTAAGGGATTACATTGAATATGTACCAAAAGTCAAATAATTACATTGAATAGTTAATAAGTTCATGGACCACATTAAACATTAGGCTAAAGTTCATAAACCACATTGAATAAATTAAAAGTTTGAGGAACACACTAAACATTAAACCAAAGTTCAAAGGCCATTTATGTCATTACTCCTAAAAGATTTGATAAATTTCATAAAATAACATTCTAAGATCACCTCCAAATACATAAAATTTAGGGCTGAGAGCCAGGCTGACTTTCATGAGTCTTATTCTTTTAAGATTAAACAAAGAGTGAGGCCATGCGCATGCTATCTTGTTGCTTAATTATTTTTTAATCAAACAAATTCCAGAATTATTGTGCTACTTAATTAAATACTGCAGAGAATGTCATCGTTCCAATTTTGCGTACCATCATGCGCGCACTAGTATAACTCGATTACGTGCTCGTTGACAGAAATCGATATCGCACTATTTCAATTAAAAAATTCGATTAAATAAAGAATCAAGAAAAAATGACTTTTCATGCCGAGAAAATGCATATAATTGATGGGCGGGATGCGACAAGTGTCAATAATTGGATGAGATGCCATAGGAAAATCAAGTCGACAAGTAAAAGCTTGTACGATAATGCATGCCCCAGCATGGGGATTAGCATAGCCAAACCCTCTTCTTTTTAACTTTTGGTTGTGAAATCTTGTATTAGCAAAGGAGCCTGCTGCTTTTGACTACAAAATTAACATTCTTGGAAGTGAAACAGCCATGCACATAAAGAAAGTCTGTCAAAGTGCTGATTTCCAAGTCCCTCCCAACTATTCGGGAAAATTGTCCAAAAACCTTAAACTTATTATACTTTTATTAATTCAATTTTAAACCTTTTTGATTTTGTCAATTGAATCATAAACTTTTTTACTTTTTACTAATTGAGTCCATTCAGTCAATTTTGACCGAAATTCATTGATGTGGACGTTAGCTGTCTTACGTGACATGGCTAGTGCTAACGTGGACAAATTTTATTATTTTTCAATATTTTTTAGAATTTTTCAAAAAATTTTGATTTTTGATTTTGATTTTTCCTCCCTCTCTTCTTCTTCCGTCGGTCGCCTAGTATCCGGCGACTAGCCAGAGACTGTGATCGGTGAAGGTTGGCCTCGTTGGCCTTAGGCGAGGCTTGCCCTCACCAAATCTAGTGAGGTTGAGCCTCTCCCGTAAGGAAAGGTCCTTCCCCGTTTGGGCCAATTGTAGGCGAGGAGAGATTTGAACCCCCGACACCATGGTTCGTAGCCACGTGCTCTAATTCTCTGAGCTACAGGCCTTGTCCTATCTCCATTAGATCTATTCTAGGGAGTACCAAAAAAAAAAAAAAAAAGGAACCTTTCCTCTCCCCAACCATTTCTGGTGAAGAAGATGTGAAAGTGCCTTTTCTCTATAGGCCAGTGAGGGTCGCCCTCGCTGGGATCCAACGAGGTCATCTCTAGCCAAATCCCAGCAAGGGTGACCTTGCATGAGGCTGGTGAGGCCGACCTTCAATGGCCTCTAGCAAGAATCGACCTCTCCGGATTTGGCGAGGGCAAGCCTTGCTCGAGACTGGTGAGGTTGACCCTCGCCGGTTGCAACCTCCAGTTGGTCATTGGAGGCTAGACGACCAATAGAGTAAGAAAAGAGAGGAAAAAAAATACAAAATTCAAAAAATTCAAAAAAAATTGAAAAATAATAAATTTTGTCCAGGTCAACAAATTCCGATCAAAATTGGTTGAATATACTCAATTAGTAAAAAGTAAAAAGATTTAGGACTCAATTGGTAAAATTAAAATTTTGAGGATTGGATTGGCAAATATGCAATATATCTAAAACTTTTTGGACAATTTTCCCTAACTATTTGCGTTCATCTACTTACTGCATGTTTGATTTGATGGAAGGTGCGACTTCTTCATTTGTGCATTTGGTGCATTTACAAGAGGTGGAACGGGTATTTCTAAATTGAAAAGCTTGTTCCACTAGGGTGAGCACGGGACAGGAATTTTCAGATGCTATATCTCTAAATTAAGTCACTCGAAATATTATTCACTTTGACCCATCCCATAGGTGAGCATTTTCTGAAAAGAACGCTCATCATGGTATTACTCTTACCTAAGCACTTTCCTAGGAGTTCCAGTGATAAGTTTGCCATTATGTTAAAAGGCGTCTCCATAAGTATATCCTAGGCATGCTCTCCGTTTGTTTAGTGTGCTATGCGGTTTATTCTAGTCCCCTACGCCATCCTAAAAGTCTACCAAAAGCCGCTCAATGTCTAAGCCCTCTAGCCCCGATGGCCACTCCCTATCCTCATTGAACTAGGTCATCACACTGGGTCTTGGACTGAACTAAAACAGTAGGGGCTAGGCCGATTCACACCCAACCCGAATTTAAAAAATAAAAAGTAAATATATATAAACAAATTACTTGTTATATTTTCGGCTTCAAAGATCACTTCTTCTATGGGCCTGCATGTTTTCATTTCTGAATCTATTTATGAACAGATTTTTTGTTTTTTTGTTCCCGAACAAAAAGAACAGCAAACGCGTTTGTTTGCGTTTTTGTTCAAAATCTGTTTTTTTGTCGAACAAAAAAGAACGGAAATGAGAAACAAAAAAAGTTGTTTCTTACTCCGAAACACTTCGAAGAAACTATTTCTTCTTCTTTTCTTCTTCTTTTTTCTTTGGCCGGTCGCCGGCCTCGGCCATGGTCGGCGATCGGCCGTTGAGGGCCGGCGACGCCGTCGAGGGTCAGCGACCTTGCCGGAGCGTCGCCGGCCCCCGGCGAGGCCGAGCTCGCCCAGATCCGGCGAGCCTCGCCGTGTCTGGGCGAGGCTGTCAACCCCCGTCGGCGGCGACCGGCCAAAAGAAGAAAAAAAAAAAGAAAGGAAAAAATGAAAAAAAAAATGAAAAAATTAAAAGAAACAAAAAAATATAAAATCTACCAAACGTGTTTCTATTCACTTTTTATTCCCGGAACAAGTTTACCAAACGCATGTTTCTGATAAAAAATTGTTCCCCAGAACAGAAACACTTTTTTTTTTTATTTCTGTTCCCTAAAACAATTTTTGAACATAAATGTTACCAAACACGCCCTATATGTTTATGTTTTTTCAACTTATTTATGAAAATACTAACGTTATTTGAGCATAGTGAATATATTATCTATTTTACGTATTTTCTCGTATTTTGTACTCGTTATATATATTTTTTATTTTTAGAAATTAGTTCGGGCCATTCCAAAGGCCTGGACAGGCTCGAATAGAAAAAAAGGGGAGCCCGAAATCCAAGCCCGAGCCTATTCGGGTCGCAAAATCGTATCGGACCAGCCTTTTGGGCTCCCAGCCTTTTTTGCTCACGCCCGACATTCCACCTCTAATAATAGGAATCGTGACTCCTCATTTCATTTCTTAAACAAATTATAAGCAAGTAAAAAAAATAGTTTTCATGCTATTTGGTAATAAATAATACTTAGCAATAATGAATTATAGTTAACGAATTACGATTGATATTAAGTGATTACTAATTCTAGGTATATCTAATAGTTAATCATAGAAATAGATTATAAGACAAAAGACAAGTTACAATAAATTAATAATAAATGGATACTATGACTAATGTTGACAAAATAACAATTATAAGTTATATATAAAGATATAATATTTATACTATTTTTCTTATAATTAATTCTAATTTTCCTTGTACATATTTTGATATATTGTATTTAACAGCAAAGCACAATGATAATTAATTTGATTAAAAAGGCCCATTTAATTCCACCCCCGCCAATTTTTCTTTATAATTAATCACAAGAAACACAAATCCACTGTTTGTTCCTACAATCCACCAAAAAATACGTTGAATTCATCGCTCCACTCCATTCCATTTTATCTTGCCCTATCAAACTCGACATCAGAGTTTTTGTTATAGACAAAGTCAACCACGACTTTTTTGTTTTCTTTTGGGCTTAAAACCCAATTTCTGAGAACTTATATGGAATTGGATTTGCCCTAACCAAGAATTGTAATTCTCCAGAACATTATGATCATGGAGAAATCATTGCCTCGCATCGAGTAGGGCGTCAATTCGAATGCAAATTCGAACTTTTCTAAAACGTGATGATTGAAATTACTCCTTCCTAATCTCAAGGACTGATCCTTGATGAATATCGTCTGTACGAGGCCAATTTGCAGATCGACCTACCAGTCATTCGACTCCAAACAATGAACCCGCGTGAACTGTTCTTGTCTGGTGGCTTTTGGAGTAGAATCTGTGCTGCAAGTACGAAGCCAAGCTTCCAAATGCCTTAAATTACTATGAATTGCTCTCAGAGTCAGGCGAATCAAAAGAGAAAAAAAGTTGCTGCATTTTTCACATTTTGTTGCACCATAATTTTCAATAAATCTTCAGTCGTTGCAGCAATCTTGGATATGAATTGGCAGCAGTATGCAGTCTGAATTTCAATACACTAAAAGTCATTTTCAGGCATTTCTCTGCTTGAAGACAACTGAGGCTTGAGCTGTGAAACTGACAGGCCAACTCAGGTGTGAACCTTATGGCTGCTGTCGTCCTCCCTGTCATCCATTTTTGTCTGTGTTGGTACTGAATACGTCAATAGATACACATGACATGCATACAAGCATTCTTGCCAGGAGGCAAACTATGGTGTATAAGTCATAGTATACACAAAAAACCAAAACCCAAAAACCAAAACCAAAGCCATATAAAGATTACATTTCGCCATACGTCGGTGCATGCTACGCTAGGGTGTTTGTTCCTGAGCTCTCGGTGGAGAATACGGAGGGAGGTGGGGTATCCAAGTCCTCGGGTCCCATGGATTATATGCTGGTGGCGACGACGGTGGCGGAAGAGGAGGAGAAGTAGGTAATGGGATTCTTGGGATCCATGTCCGGGGATCGGTTAAGTTGATCCCTGACGGAGGCAGAGGCGGGAGAGGTGGGAACGGGAACGGCAGCGAGGGCGGGAATGAGGGGAACGGGAATGGCGGAAGAGGTGGGAGCGGTATCGATGGAAAAGGCGGTAACGGAGGGATCGGGATAGAAGGAAGCGGTGGCAATTGAGGGATCGGTGGCCATGGAAAGCCGTACGGTGGAAAATAAGGCAAGAAGAACTTGGAGGAATTGAGATCATCCTGCGATGATCCCTCCTTCTCGTTCCCGCATAACGTGACGTTGCGCTCGGCCGGCCGGTAGGTCAGCGCGTTCATGCTGTATATGCACAGGTTGTCTTGCTTCGACTTCACCGTCACCTCGTCCGCCGTGGTCCTCAACCCGGGCACGCTGCATGCGGAGGAGGAGCTCCCCATCAAGCTCACTTGGCACATGGACGCGATCGCCTGGCCGTCCACGCAGTCGACCCCGTCCACCGAGGGCACGTCCAACATGTACGTCCCGTATCTATTGGTGGTCCGGTTTACCGAGAAGTCGATCTGCTCGGCGGTCTCTCGCGTGCTCGCCTTGAACTTGCATTGGATGTTCACATCAACACCTGACAAAAGACACCAACGATTCAAACTCCAGAGCCCCGACAGTCACTTAAAAGTAATTGAATTGGTGTGACTACTAGTGTAAGAAATGAACTTTGTGAGCACCTGGCAAGAAGTAGCTGTACTTGGAGAAACTGCTGATGTGGCATACGTCGCAGTACACGGCGCCGACGACGGTGATGCGAGAGGTCGGCAAGGGCGACGCGGCTTGCGCCGCCTGCTGGGCTAGGATGTGAAGTGGGCGAGTGAACAAGTATGCAAGAAGAACGAGAATGCAAATTATTGACTCCATTTGAGAGGGGGCAAAGCTTTGGGATGAGCGAAAGAGAGAGAGGGAGAGAGAGAGAAGGTTCTATAGAAATGGCGTGTTGTTACAAAGCTCTTATCTTTTTGGCCCTTGGCGTCTACAAAGAGAACTAGAAAACAAATCGTTGCTCAGAGCAGTGATCTGCCCGTGAGTTTATTGGTATGAGGAGGACCCAACTGTGACCAGAGATTATCTCAAAGACAATCCCCCTTTTTTATTTATTCGCTCCAAACAAAGACATGTGAATCCGCTTTTGGCTGATTAGAGAGAGAGAGAGAGATGAATCGGGAGGAGTTGGAATGATTGTAGGAACAGAGGTTCCATTGCAGTGAACTCTTCTGACGCAATGCTTGCTCATATTACAGGATTCGAGACTCATCATTCTATTCTTTCAGAACAATTGACTGTCAGTGGTCATAATAATTGTGAATACTTCAATTTTACATACGGATCTTCTTCCGTGCCGACAAATTTTGGTAAGAATTGATGTGTGAAAAGCTATTAAGATATATTATATGTCGTGTTCATGTTTACTGTTCTTTTGACACTTATCGATACTTGCTGAAAGTCACGGATACAGAAGAACATTATTGCTTTGCGAAGAACGTGAAGATGATTTGTGGTTGGAAGCTTTTACTTTCTGCGGCGAGACCCACCGAAGGGATGTCACAGATTGCGTGGGATTTCAAAGTTCTTTTCTTTCTGGTGGAGGTGGTGGATTGGTCGGGTATCTGGTGTCGAGTGAGTGAGGAATTGAAGTGACGATGTCGTGTTTCTCGTTCTGAAGAGCTCGATTACTGAAGTCACGGAATGTTTCTTACCCCTGAACGTTTGTTCCTGCTTTTTTGTTCAGCAATCCAAATCAAGTGCACCAGTGATACGGACCTCGCCGAAGAATTAGAACAGCAGCCGATTGCATCTTGAATGGCGACGTTGTGAGGGACAATACATCGAGGGGTCGGTCCCTTAATTCAATGTCTACTGGCACGTGCCGGTTCCTGATCAAGCGATGTCTCGTTGTTGTTCTCTTGTGAATCAATCGTGTTTGTTAGAAATAACTCGGATAACTCTTCATGATATTTTCCTATATTAAAGATCATTAAAATATTTCTGTTGATTTTCTGTGCCTCTCAAGATTGTGTGAAATTTCATTTGATTGTGCATATCATTTTTGGTAGTCTTTCAAAAAACTTACAAATAGACCGATATGTTTTTCATTAAGATATATTGAAATATACACAATTCTCTATTTCTTTTTTCCGCAATATTCTTAACTGGCTTGATTGTTTAAGGATTCTAATCATGAGTGAGGATGGGTCCAAATTGGACGCTAGGTAGTGACTGATTGGTTTGGTTCTTTTAATGAAGGTATTTCGACCTTTTCAGCACATGGCCATGTTTTCTCTAATCATGTCTCTCAATTGTAGGTCCCCATTGCATTTTGGTCAAGTTTGTGTGGGGATTATGTTGGCATCTTGTGACCCACCAAATTGGAGGCAAGGTAAGAGGACGATATTGCCCTTAGCAAATGGAGATGGAGAGAATGAATTCCTTTCCTCTCTTTCTACTTGTGTATCGTGTGAATACCCAACTTCCTTGGGCCTCTTCTAAGTGGGCCTTTTTTCTATTTGATGGGCCCTTCAAAGTTGAATTTTGTCCCTTGTTTAAAACTATAGATCATAAAGATGGACCGAATGGAACTGGTAGCTCTTATGATTATTTGGAAACTCTTTGGGCTTTACTTTAATTTAAGCCCCATATGAATTTATAGAATATTTGAGCCCACGCCAATTTAATTAGATTCATATTTTCTCATATTAACGTCAAGATGGCGATAAATCAGCATTTCTGCATTGGTCTAATTTGAATTATCAATTTGAGGTTCTCTTGAACAACTTTGGAAGGCTGGAATATCCAGCTCGCTTAGACCCTTCATCTTTTAACCTTCATTCTTTTCTTTGAAGATGCGTTTATTTCACGAAAATTCAATAATTTTTAAAAAATTAATTGTAGCTTGTATGAAAATATTTTCATCGTTTATGAAAATAATTAGATATAAATTGTTGTCGATAATGAAATCTTTTTCATTAATTGACTATTTCAATCTATATAAATGATTATTTTTAGTAAAATATTTTAAATCATTGACTTTCTACGAAACAAATGGAACCTTAGATTAACAAAATGGTTCATGAAATTCCATCATTTTACCCCTTATGAAAATTTGATCATAGTATAATTGAAGGTCATTATGTTAATTTTGCTACTCTTTCCATTGCTTGACTCCACATGTTCTAAAAAATTTCTCATAAACTATTTTTTTTTTAAATGATTAAGGCTTGTTTCAATTAAGTGTTGAAATAAGCATTATGCGTGTTTCAAATGATGAGCATGATCAAGCACCCAACATGGAAGGGGAAATTATAGAACAAAAAAACATGAAAGAGGAAAATTTTTTTTAAAGCTATTGCACTTGTCCTTGACCTTTCAATTTAGCTATTTAAACCCTAAACCTTTTTTCATAATATGTCAATTTAGTTATAAATTTTTCAATTGTATCAATTTACTCATAAACATTTAGACGATTTGCAAATTTAGTCATTTAAAATAATTTTGGTTGGAAATTGTTGATGTTAAGGTCTAATCAACATTGGTCATCCTATGTGGCATAACTAGTGTTGACCTGAAAAATCTTTGCAATTTTTAAATTTTGAATTTTTTTCTTCATAATTTTTATTTTTATTTCTATTTTTATATTATTTTTTGTTTTTTTTCTTCTTTTTTTCCAACTGGAGTCGATGATGCTGCCCTTACTGGCCATGGACGGGGCTTAGAACTATGGGAGGTGTGGAGTTGGAAAAAAAAAAAGGAAAACAAAAGAAGAAGAGAAGAGAAAAAGCAAATGAAAAAAAAAAAAAAAAATAATAAATTCAGAAAAATTTTAAAAAATAGAAAAAATATTAACACCAAGTGGATCATGAAGACTCTCTACCTCTGGGTAGTCTTCTCTCTCGCAGGAGAGCGCTCTCTACCTCTGGGTAGCCACTGAAATCCAAAACCCTATTCCTCTAGTCTTCACTATTTCTTTGTGAAATCATGGCTAATCCACTTAGCCAATACCCAAAAATCACGTTCCCCCTTAGAATCCCTACCTATTTCATCTACAAAACCCTAACCCTTTCCTATCTTCATCTCCTTTGAACCTGCTCCGTGCTGCATATAAGCTGTTCTTTGGACGACATCGCAGTCTCCAGCGTCTGTTTTGCTGATCTCTCCCTCTCTTTGACCATTTTGGTCTGTTTTGGTCTTCAGCCAGCCTTTGGTCTCAGCACTGCTATACGCTCTCTTCATGGAGGATATGGAAGAATCTGAAGTTCGCCTTGCTGCCCTCTGTAAGCGACTGGGAAAGCTGTGGACAAAGAACAAGATCACTACAGTTGATGATGAAATAACCCCAGAGAAGATCGAAGAATGCAGATTATCTTTGATCAGCCAACTGTATCAGAATCCAAAGGTAAACATTCAAGCATTTCAGAGCACAATGCGACGCGTATGGAAAATGGAAAATGTAGAGATATTCCCATTAGCCCCAGGTATTTTCGAGTTCAGATTTGGGTCGGAAATAGACAGGGATAGGGTTCTTCACCAGGCTCCCTGGTCTTTTGCAAATCACTTACTCATACTGAACTTATGGGAGCCTAATATACCCCCGGCTTGTTACAACTTTAAAACCTGTGAGTTTTGGGTGCACATACATGGTCTGCCGATTGAATGGATCTCGGAGAAAGTGATTACTAAGGTGGCTGGGGAAATTGGCAGTGTCTCGGAGGTCAAAATTGAATCTAAGGGATATACGTCCTACAAGATAGGGAAAGCCAGGGTAACGTTAGACCTTACAAACCCTCTGCTCTCAGGGTCAATTTTCAGCAACAGGGGAAAGCACTTATGGTTGGATTTTCGATATGAACGATTGCCAAACTATTGTTACTCGTGCGGGAAGGTAGGACATTACTCTCACACTTGTGCAGAGGTCCCTTTTAATGAAGGAAAATCTAGAAACATGAAAGAGCTACCCTTTGGCCCATGGTTGAAAGCAGAAGTTAATGAAGTAAGCCCTTATTGGGATATTTTTTATGGAAAGTCCATAGAGGAATTGCGGGAAGAAGAAGTCATACCCGAAACACCAATGGATGCAGCCGCAATTGTGGTATATAAGGGCTCACCAACAGATTTGCAAAAACCAGCATCAGCAGGCAGCTGAACGTGGAAAGGCAAAGCTGAAGGATCCCATGGTTTTGGAAGAGAACATGGAGGAGCAGCACCACTCACTGAAATTAAGAGGAGTCTCCCTTGAGGACACCCAACCAGAATCTCTGGAAGATCCAAACCTGAAAGCATGCAAAAAAATGAAAAAGCATGTCAATAAAAAACAGAAGCGATACTCTCCATATGAAGTGCAGCACTCAAACAATGAAATATTAGATGCGACTCAATTGCTGGAGACACCTATTCAAACATGGGAAAAAGTGCAACAATGGGCTCTGGTGGCTGGCCCTAATAAGCCACCAAGTTACACATGAAACTTATATGCTGGAATTGTCAGGGTTTAGGCTCCCCCCCTGACAATTCAATCGTTACGAGCTTTAGTAGCTCAAGAAAAGCCTACGGTTCTGTGTTTATTGGAAACAAAAAATAGAGAAGATGTGGTTAAAAGAATGCAGAAGAGACTCAAGTTTCAGCATCGATTCACTGTAAGCCCTAAAGGCTTGGCAGGGGGTTTAGCACTGTTCTGGACTGAACAGTTACCATTTCCATTATATCTACTACCATGTCTTATATTGACTTAATCTGCCATTTGGAAGAGACAAAACAGCGAATGAGGGTTACTTTTGTTTATGCACCAACTGATTTTCAGCAAAGAATACAGCTGTGGGAGGAAATTTATCAGATGACCAGGCTAAATCGGGATCCATGGCTGTGTGTTGGGGACTTTAATGAAATCTTATATCAGTGGGAGAAAGTAGGAGGAAGAGTGGCTGAATACTACAGATGTAAAGCCTTCCAAGACTTTATTAATAAAAGTGGCCTCATGGACCTAGAAGGTAAGGGTTGTGCCTATACATGGGCAAACAACAGAGATGGGGATGAGTTGATTAGGAAGAGGCTGGATCGAGCTTTGTGCAGTATGGATTGAAGAGTTTCTTTCCCCTCCGCGGAAGTCTTAGCCTTACCAGCTATCGGATCGGATCATAGCCCTATTTTATTAAACCTGTTTCCCCAACAGCTCAAACGCAAAAAAGAATTTAAATTTGAAGTTTTCTGGGTAGATGATGAGGAGTATGAACATATTGTCTTGGAAGCCTGGAAATCTTTTGGAGGGGAGACTGTACCTCTATCAATCAGATCAAAAAAGGTGGCTGATGAGCTAATGGGCTGGAGTAGAAGAAAGTTTAAGAATGCAGAAAGACAAATATCAGTGCTGAAAAGAGAGATGCAGGCCATCACAAATCATTCTACCTCACATTATGACACACACAGGATGAATTGGCTAAAAATGGAGATAGAGAGGTTATGGAGACAGGAAGAAATATATTGGGGCATGAGATCCAGGATCAATTGGCTTAAATGGGGAGATAAAAACTCTAAATATTTCCATACAACCACAATGCAAAGGCGGCACAGAAACAGAATAGTAATGCTGCAAAATGACCAAAATGACCAAAATGAATGGTGTCGAGACCCCATACAATTAAAGGAGATGACAGCCAAGTATTTCAAAGAGCTATATACTTCAATAGGGCCAAGAAACTTCCAACCAGTCATAGATCAAATTTCATGCATAGTCAACGAGGAGATGAACCACAGCCTAACTGGAGATGTAACGCTACAAGAGGTAACTACAGCAGTCTTTCAATTAGGGGCTCTCAAAGCTCCCGGGCCGGATGGTTTGTGTGGAAAGTTCTATCAACATCATTGGCCGGATATTCAAGCGACGTTTTTACAGAGGTGACATCTTTTTTTAACTCAGGAAAACTCAACCTTGAGCTGAATCAAACCTATATTACCCTCATACCGAAAGTATGTAATCCGGAGAGGTTGGAACAATTTCGCCCTATCAGCCTGTGTAATTTTGCATATAAAATTATCTCAAAAATCATGGCAAATCGACTTAAACAGTGGCTGCCTAACTTAATAGCAAAGGAGCAAAGTGCATTTGTAAGCGGGAGACAAATACAAGACAACATAATGATTGTGCAGGAAGTACTTCATCAGCTACGTATTCGGAAACGGAAAAAGAAACTTCATGCGGTGCTGAAGATTGATATGAAGAAAGCATATGATCGTGTCGAATGGGACTTCCTCAAAGCCAGCATGCAAAAAATGGGATTCTGTGATATCTGGGTCTCGTGGGTCATGGAATGTGTCTCTACAGTGTCATTTAAGGTTAAGGTAAATGACGAACCTTCAGAGTCTTTCAAGCCTACTCGCGGGATAAGACAAGGTGACCCTCTATCTCCATATCTATTTATAATTGTGGCGAATGTGCTATCTATGTTGCTGAAAAGAGAAATGGAGAATGGCAGCATTAAGGGAATTAAACTTAATAGATATTGCCCCTCACTATCTCATCTACTATTTGCGGATGATTTAATTTTATTCTTGGAGAGCAAGTTAGTCGAATGTCAAAATGTAGCAATGACCCTGCATCAATATTGCTTTGCGTCTGGACAAGCTATAAATTTAAACAAATCTGGGATGATTTTTAGTAAAGACTGTCCACGAGCATTGAGAAGTAACTTGACTAGAGAAATGAGGGTATCGGAACTGGAGAAGACAGGGAAATACCTCGGAATACCTTCTGATTGGGGTGGATCTAAAAAGCAAATGTTTGACTGGATTCTTGCAAGAGTTAACATGAAACTTGAGGGCTGGAAAGAGAATTTTTTATCGAAGGCAGGGAAAGAAATTCTTCTTAAAACGGTAGTTCAAGCTCTACCGCAATATGCAATGTCCATTTTCAAGATCCCTTTATCTATTTGCCAAGCAATTGAACGGAAAATAGCATCCTTTTGGTGGAAAAATAACGAGAACAGAGCTGGTTTGCATTGGAAAAACTGGGACACTCTTAAGTCAAGAAAGGATGAAGGTGGGCTAGGCTTCCGAGATCTCATTAAATTCAACGAGGCATTATTGGGTCGGCAAGCTTGGAGGTTAATGCAAAATCCAACTTCTCTTTGGAGCCAACTTTTCAAAGGCCTATATTTCCCCCACACAGACCTACTACATGCTGAAAAAGGTTCCAGGCCATCATGGGGTTGGCAAAGTCTAATCTTGGGCAGAAATGCTATAAACTCTCTATCTCAGTGGGTTGTTGGAAATGGTGAAAAAATAAGCATAAGAAACGATCAATGGCTACCAAGAGGACTAATAGGAGGCCCTGCCAATAGAGATGACCCAACACAGGTTTCAGAACTTATAAACAGAGATTCTGCTACGTGGAAGGAAGATAGGATACGACATCTGTTCGACCACGAAGTGAGCAACGAAATTCTAGCAATTCACCTTAACCCCCCAACTTCCGGAGGACAAACTGGTATGGAAGCCAACCAAAACAGGGCAATTCACAGTCAAGAGTGCATATAATCAGTTCAAGGCACAAGAAGCAAAACAGCAGCAAAACCAGGCCTCGTCATCATATCGAACACCAAGATCATTTTGGAACAAAATATGGCATGCCCAACTTCCACCTAAAGTGCGATTTTTCCTATGGCAAATCTGCCAAAATGCCTTAGCAACAAAGGAAAACTTGTATCGCAGACATATCATACCTGAGGCAACATGCATGATCTGCAACAGAAATCCAGAATCAATCGAGCATCTCTTCCTCCTCTGTCCATGGACGCACCAAATATGGGCTGCTGCTGATGTGAAAATACAAAAAGAAGGTCAAGGGATAACTCGAATAGAGGAATGGCTGAACAATTTCAAGCATACCTCCATCTCTTTTGAGCGACTCGCCCTTTTACTATGGCAAATCTGAAATCCCGCAATGATTGGTGTTTTAGAGCAAAACCACTGAGTCCTCAGCACATCATCATCTCAGCACAAACCATGGAAGATAACTTTAATAGGTGGGTGGGTAAACAGAGCAAACAAACTCACGCGCAGCAATACCCACCTCAGAGTTCATCGCCTCAATCGACCCAGACTTTGCCCACTTCAATGCACGGCTTGTCACAACCTCGGCGTATTCTGCAACAAGCCCCGCCTTCGCCAGATCCTCCTCCGAGTCACAACATGCCTCCGATGGACCCTCCTCCGAGCCTCAACTTGCTTCGGACAGAGACGCCTCCTCTGTTTAACCCCCCTCAGGCAGGGGAAATTCCACCAAATCAGGCAAGTTCGAACGAGACGCCCCTGAGTAATAAGCAACAAGCTTCGCTACCGACAGATCTTCAGCTGAGACACAACTCGCCTCCGACAGATCCCCTTTCGAGCCACCACCCACCTCGGACAGTGACGCCTCCCCTGCCCAACTCCCTTCGAACTGGGGATCTCCCACCAAATCGTGCCGTTTCAAACGAGATACCCCTGCAACACAACCATTACCACACTGAAACTGCTGCAACGCACGATTCGCCTCAGATCCGCAACCATCCGGGGCACAATTACCCTCAGACCTGGACTCCCCCAGCGAAGGGTGTGCTAAAGGCTAACGTGGATGGCTCCTTTCTTCCAGAAACAGGGGAAGCGACCGTGGCTTGCGTCTGCAGAGACAGCAGAGGAGTTCTCGTCGATGGCTTTGTGCGCACAGTTCGAGTGTCTTCAGCTCTTCAGGCGGAAGCACAAGCTTTTTTGCAAACCCTAAAGTACTTTAAGGGAAAAGAGGAAAAAGAGATAGAGGTGGAGTCAGATAGCTTGGAACTGGTGAAGTCTTTGGAGGAAAGTACCCCGGTCTCGTGGGATCTCGACACGCTGTTCAGCGAACTCCAGGCACGTGTGAAGTCTTTCACACGGTTAAAAATAAAACACTGCCGAAGAGAATGCAACACCATCGCAGACTGGGTTTGTAAGGCCCACCGACGAAAAGCCCTCTCAGCTAATTGGGTCTATTATCCTCCTTCTTGTCTTCTGGACTTATTGTGTACTGAAGCTTCCCTTATATGAATGAATGAACATCATCTCTTTTCGACCAAAAAAAAAAAAAAAGTGGATCATGAAGATTTACTACTTTTTACTCAGATGAATTTGATTGCATTTCTGCCTCAAGGGGGTCAACCATAAAGATAGTAGGTTCAAGCTTGGATGGTTGAAGGTCTGGTATTAACTTGTTTTAAGGACATTATTCGGGATAAAATTTTCCAGCTTATCATGGCCAATGCCTAAATTTACATTAATGATATCATTCTCTATAGTCTAGATGAAGTTTGTGATTTTAAGGACAAAATCCCTATTTTAGCCTAAAGGGATCTTTCCACAACTTGTCCCACTGTTGACTAGACTACCACTCCAACAATTTTTGGTAAAAATGTGTTGGAATGACTAAATTAACAAATCCTAAAAATTTAGGATTAAATTGACTAAATCAAAAGATTTGGAATTGACTTGGTAAGTATAATAGATTTAAGATTTTTTTTTTTTTAATTTTCTCATTTTTCCAAGAAAATAGATCCTTGCTAACGGATAAGTTGTAGATGGACACATGCGATTCACTTTATGGAAACCTTCACAGTTGTAGATAGACACATGCGATTCACTTTATGGAAACCTTCACAACACAAAATCAATCATTCACTTCATGTGTACGAACGCTTCCAACCTCGCGCTCGGCACCGCAGGTGGGTGAACACTCTTATGATAACGCCCGGAAAAAGGGTCGCCATCGCGGGACCAATCTCCCCTCGCCTCATCAAACCAAAACTTTCATCAATTCTCGTCACGATGTTGTCCGAGCTTTTCCAAGGATTCAGTCAAACGGCAGGCGAAACCGCAGGCATCATCATTCGCTGCATGAGGCTCTGTCGGACGAGGGCTCCCTTCACGTGTGGACGTGGGGAGACCTCGGTCATCAGTGAATCGATCTTGTCTCTCGGGGAGGGGTGAATTTCTTTTCGTAGGTATCTCGACCTGTCGGACGAATACGTCGCGTCAAATCAAAGAGCTCGGACTCGAAGGAGATGATTGGCGCTCCATATATGTACGTATCAAGACTCCCGTGAGCAGTGATTACGTATCGATCGATCTTCTCTCGATTCAAACGAGTTCATCCGAGCCATTACGCCTTCAAGATACGAATTGTTCACAGAAAAATCTGGTTCTCGAGCGATGAACCTCTGGAACAGCTTTGACCACGCACTGTTTTTCGATCTCGGCAGGATTATAATAAGACTTCGCATGAATGGCGTGCGGCAATAAATGTCGCTGTACGCAATGTGCGCAGAGAGTAATAAGTCGAACATGTAATTTAAGTCGTGCATGGACAAAAGCTTGTGTTTCATTAACCGAAACTATGAACGATACATTATGGAGAGAAGACACGTAAAAATAAACTCATCCCTTTCCCCCATCCTTGGATTTAGAGCCAGAGTGCACCGGCTTCCTTGAGGAGCGGCACCAGGGTCCCGTTGATGTGGGAGGCCATGACCCGGTCCATGGCGCCGATCAGCTTCCCGCCGATGAACACCACGGGGACGGCCGGGGCGACCCCGTAGCTCCCGAGCAGCAGGGCCAGCGCCTGCTCCATCTCCTTCCCACTCGGGTCCTGGTCCAGCTCGTGCACCACCGGGCTCACCCCCATCCCGCAGAACAGGCTCTTCACGGCGTGGCACATGCAGCAGCTGCTCACGCTGAACACCACCACCGCGCTCTCCGACGCCAGCCTCACCACCCGCTCCAGCGGATCCGACGAGTCGCCCCCCATCCCGGCCACGCCGCGGCCGCCGCCCCTCCTCATGGAGCCGGTCATTTGGTACCCCCAGCTGGACTCTGCTTGGTATTGCATCTTTCTCGTGCTGACGAACGAACAGGCTCGACCGGGCTTGAACTCGAGGTCGGGATCGATCGATCGATCAAAGGAAGAGGAAGAGGAAAGGAAGCTGTAGGATCGAACGAGTGAAGCTTTGCTCGAGTGGAGTGTGAAGTGTGAAGTGTGAAGTTGAGGATGAAGGGAGTGACGGGGCGTGGCGTATTTATATATAGTTGGGGGAGGGTGGCAAAGCGGTGAATAGGGGATGGAATAGAGGGGATGATGGGATTGGTCTTTGTCTGTAGTTGTCGCGGCGCGTGCGTGGGGCGATCTTTTGTGGGGTTATGCTTTCCAAGGATTGTTTGTCTGTTCTCGGGGGAGTCGAGGGTATTGAAGGCGAATTATGCCGTGTGTTTTCTCTCGTCGTTTTTTTTATGCGACGCATTTAAAGCGAAATCGAATCCCTGTTCCCACTCGCTTTTTTAGAGAGAGAAAGAGAGAGAGAGAGAGAGAGAGAGAGAGAGAGGGTGACATGGCAGGGGGGGTCGAAGGGCGGCGAAAGGGTGGGAGCTTGTCGACTGAAGCGGAAAGAAACAACGGATAACTTCCTTCCTTGCGGTCTGGTCAAGCCGCAGCGTCGTCCATAACTTCGTCCGATGTCGCGGGGCGGCAGCAGGTTTTGGCTGCTGCCCGGTCGAGGATATTTGTCAGTCTTTGCCACTATGTTTTTTTTTTGAATTGGTCTAGTGATTAAACGCTTGAATGAAAGTTAAGCCTTGTTACCTAAAGATGGAATCTTACTTTATGCGCCACGCAAAAGTGACACGTAAGAAATACGTCATGAGATTTTTCTCGTTAGGTATCTCGTGAGATTTTTATTATTATACCTTATTTAGTAGTGGGTTAGGTGGAAGTGGAGTCCAAATTTATTACCCAAGTCTGATGCATTCCAAAAGTAGAAAGTGCTTACTAATTT
Organism: Eucalyptus grandis; assembly: GCF_016545825.1. Lineage (NCBI taxonomy): Eukaryota > Viridiplantae > Streptophyta > Magnoliopsida > Myrtales > Myrtaceae > Eucalyptus > Eucalyptus grandis. The sequence continues at coordinate 65,951,540 of NC_052619.1, read as the reverse complement.
ACTAGGAGAAAAGAGTTTTAATGGCATGGGCGGCTGTGAGCTCTTGATTGTTTATGCAATTTTTATGGATTGAAATTCCCTTTAATGGGAATGGAGTCGATGCTATTTTCAAAGTCCAATTTCTCTCGTACCAACATGGAATGCAAAAGTAGACTTTTTGTGACTTCAATATGAAGATCGAGAAATTCAGAAGAATTGATTAAACTACTTCACGAGGGCATTTAGGTATATGCCTTAGGAGTCTTAGGATGAAATAATCATCATCATTAGGTTTCTAAATGTAAATTAGTCAGGGAGTTGTTGTCGCTCTCCTATCAATGGCAATGACGAGCCAAATTGAGGTGATATGTATATCTCATCCTAGGATAGGATTCCCGAGCTAAATTAGGCATGCATCGGTTGATTATGAAAAAAGTTTCAGACCGCGACATGAACCTCAATTCTTATGGTTTTTGGATTTGATTCAATAAGCCAACAGAATCAGTGTATAAACCTCAAGCCCAAACGGTGTACTTACACGGAGCTCGTTCTAAAATCTCACGAGACCCAAAAAAGGAAGATGGAAAAAGTTGAACGAAATCTGAGAATCGAAGGGACATGAGGCACAGGCTTTTTCAGGGCCAAGGTCTGAGGAAAAGTAGACGGCTGTCTCCGTCCTCGATGTCGGATGGTTTTTCTCTTTGCCTTCTTTCCATCCTTGTTCTTTTTATTTTAGACCAGCAATTATTGATTACAAAAATGGCGATGGCCAACTTATAATACATTTTCTGACCAAAAATGGGTAATTATTAATGAATCGTGATACATTAATTCTAACTTAGTTAGTTAACTATTGAGAAATCAACATTTTCCCTAAAATTTGGCAAAATAAAAACTTACGTTCCTAAAAGATAAGATAAAAAGATAAAGTATTTTTTACCAAATATCTTATTAATTAATTCCTCTTCATTTTTGCCCTTTCAAGTGACTTTCCTTTGGTAAAAAAAAGTGACTTTCCTGACGTGACCATTACGCGCATGTGATTAGATTGGGATTCTCGACGACGACCGAACAACATCATGCTCGACGGTCTGAGGATTGACCTCCACCTGAAAAGCCTAAATAGCGTGCTTTTCTCATTCTCCCTTTTGCCTGGATTTTACCTGGATCTTCGTCTTTTATTATCCAGATATCAAAAGCCTTTTTCTTTCTTTCGCTTTTTAAGGCATTACCGAAGCGGACGACCGTCCAAGTTCAATCCATGCTTAGAACTCAAGATTTAAATCCTCCCAAGTTATGGATAAATAAAGCAAAAGAGATCATTGCACCAGGAGTTCAATCACGATTCGTTGCATGAATTTTCTTTTTTAATCATAAATTCGGTCAATATGGTTTTCAAATGAAATATGTATAGTCACACCAAATCTGATGGGAACAATTAAGGGATAGATGCACCGACCATAATTCACCGAGCTAGATGCAGACATTCAATGACGTCGAAATTGTCTTATGCTTTTTGCTGCCGGGCGAAGCCCTAAAAAGATGTAAGTGCAGACCCATAACACCATTTGACGAAATGCATTGATGGCGGAAGCAAAACGTGCTTCTTCTTCTTTTTTCACGTAATTAGTCCGTTCACTCCATGGGACAAATTAAATTTTGTGGGCTATACCGTGTTTGGTCTGTCTCTAGCAATGTTCCGGTAGGGGCACCATTCGAAGCACGTCTCTTGAGGATAACAACAGACCAAGTTAATCATGTCTTATGATTATCCATCGTTTACTTAAGTATGACCTCACCGGTTTTGTGAGCTGACCTCACTTTTGTTTGTCTACTGATCGACAGTTGATTATTTCTATTAGCTGGAGACGAAAGTCGTTCCTCGAGCCACTCGACATTAAAAACCTTTTGCTTTGGTTTTTCCTTTTTCTTTTTTTACTGAAAGAGGGAGTCCTTTCAGGAGATCGATATGATGTGAATACATCATAAATCATCTGAAATTTATCATCTTCTTCTTTGGATAATTAAGTTGTTTCTTTTTATTTGTTTTCAGGTGGTGGGTTTCGAAAGTGCCAATTTCAAGCCGGTCATGTCCTACCGTATCGTATTTAAATTTCTCTGTCAATAAATTCAAGTTGTGTTTTCTTCTTGCGTCAATAATCATGGTCCCTTCAATCCTAGCTAGCGATTAAATTGAGTCAAGTTACTTGAAAGTAGCTCGGGTTCAATTGAATTATTACTTGATATCGGCTCATTCCATTTTAAGTTGGGGCACAAGCCCGAGCTACTCGAAGATGTTCTCGAGTCGAGTAACTCAAGCCTGACAATTCTCAGCTCGACTGGTTTGTGAATCTAATCATGCTCCATTATTTTTATTTAAAAAAAAAAAAGCACTAGTCACTCGAAAAATGGACACGGGCATCATTAATAAGGGCTCGAGCTCGACTCCATTCATGAATTAATTGCGAGTAGAGTTTCGAGCGGCGGGCATGCGAGATGGAGATCGAGATCGAGATGGCTCGGAGTAACACAACCCTAAATTCCGCACGGCATACGTGAAGAAACATCTGTGTCAGTCCATCCCGCTCGACCGAACGGGCTCGACCCGATCGAAATGGGCCCAAAGGGAGCCGCGATTTTCAGGCGCACGCGCCCCCCCTAGTTGGCTACAAATTCCAGCCTAGAATCACAGCTTTGCAGCTTTGCAGCAGCAGCAGCAGCAGCAGCAGGTGATTTATTCGGGAAGAGAAATTGAATGGGGGGGGAGGAGGATTGAGTAATGTCCTCCTAAAGCAGTGACAAGGACATAAATAACAGAGCCCCCGTCGCCCCCCTTCTCTCTGTCCCTCTCTCTCTCCAGTTTCCACAGAGGGGGTGGTGCCTTCTTTTTTGGCAGGAGGGCGGCGGCGTGCGTACGCCCGCGCGGCGATAGTCGGCGGAGGTCCTGCTCGGGCTTCGGACAGCGCGCGCGCCCGCCCGCTCGCCGCCCGCAGCCCGATCCCCCGACCAGATAGCTCGAGACCCCTTCCCACGATGTCTGCTTATTTTGCGCCAAACTTTATGTAAAAAGCGGCAGGCTTGTTCGGATCCCACGGAACAGAGCTGGTCGGTGTTGGGCCGTCCAGCGTCGCGTTTCCGCTGCGGCGGGCGCACGACTTAGGGCTCTGACATGCGCTCCCGTTGCCTCGCCTTTGCTTCCCTCATTAATTGCGCCCCTCCTGTTTCGATCGGGCTTCGCAGTTCTTCGTTGCTGTCGAACAGGTTCTTTCTGGTTGACGAATCCGCCGTTCGGTTGACAGGGGTGCTCTGTCTTTTTGTCTTTTCACTTTTCTTCTCCCTGGTTTTTAATTTTTTTCCTTTTTTTTTTTTTTTTTTCAATTTCTTTCTCGAGATCTACAAGTTGTAAGTTATAAGGTGGAAATAATTTTCACGTCCTTGGTACGTTGAAAAAAATGATCATTAAACTGAAAATCGTTTAGGATGGACCAAAAAATACACATGTTTAAGGTTAGGGAAACAAATTTCCTAAGTAAAAAAGGTGAAAAAATGAAAATAGTGTTCTTCATCATTAAATTTTTCTAAAAATAAATAGATCTGGAGTTTTCAAGTAAATATATCAGTGCTACTCCGTTAGAATATACAATCTTTTAGCGAATCACTCCCGAACCTAGGTTTGAGGATTGAATGAAGTACTGAAAATTAAACTTTGATATTAATATTAAGCAACCCGTATTGATTTTAACTCAAGTGTGATGAAAGAGGAAGTTTGGAGGAGAAAGATATGTAGTGGAAGTCATAATTCTACCAATTTCGTGACTAGAATCTATCAATGCTATTCAAACTTAGATGCTCTGTTTCCAGGAAAGAAAATAAGATCCTTCGCACTTGCTTTGTAGTTACTATCAAAAAGATTTTTATCCTTATTTTCAAGCACTTAAGGTTTCCAACAGCAAAACCAAAGAGTTAAAATTTTCAATACTTAATTTTCTATTTAGAACTAAATTGGCAATAATGTACCAATCATTTTAAAATGAAAAATCGCCGAGTAAAATGGACGGGCATAAGTGAGTTCGGGCTTGGTCTTATGACCATTTTTAGGTTTTAATGTTGAGTTGGGCTTGAGATCGGGCCTAGAATTCTATAATTAAGGCTACCCATATCTCATAAAACTTGATGGATTTCTTGGTAAATGAAATAAAATGAATTTAGGCAAACTAAGCCATTTAGGGTGCACATAATAATACTTCTGTTTTTTTTTTTTTTTTTTTTTTTTCTATTCTTTTGCTTTCCAAAATATAAAAAGAATAGAAATTCGTTCAAGAAGGTCAAATAATTTTTTTTATTTCTTAGAATAAAAAGTGACCGACGAATAGATCCTGGAACAAAAACAAAAAACAAAGAAAAAGTAGATTCTTGTTCCTAGAAATAATATTTAGAAATAGGTCATTTTTTTTCTTTTCTTCTTCTTTCGTGTTGCTTGCTGCCTCCCCGTCGCCGCTTGGCTCCCCGTCGCCATTGCCCATTGCCATGTGGTGGTAAGGAAGAAGAAGAAAAAAAAAAAAAAAAATCTTAAAATATCAAAAGAAATTCTATGTTATAAAAAAATTTATGAATCATATTAAACACATTATTGTTCTTTTTCTATTCAGAAAATATAAATTTTGTATGTTGTTAAACGCATTCTTTTACTCATAAATTATTCTAGGGAATAGAAATAGAGAAAAACTATTTCTTAAAATAAATTGTTTCTTAAGATAAAAATGTTATCAAATGCACTCTTTAGGGAGTCGTTTGCCTTTACTATGTTTCGGACTGATCTTGAGGTTGAATAATTCGATTATATTATAGAATTTTCATGTTTGTAAAGACGCGAGATTTTTAGATCCAATGGACGCGAGATTTGGGATGGCCCATTTAAGTTTTAAAGACCCAGTAAATTAAGATTAGTTAGCACAAAGTGCGTCTTTCGTCACCAAGCAATGTAAAGTTATCTTTCTAGCATCGACTTGAGCAATACTTCGTTGATATAACAGACGGTAGCCGTTAGGTTACTTTATTTATTCCTTCTAGTAATCGAAATCTCTTCTTATTGTTCGGCCATTTTAAAAAGAGAGAGGGACTTCTTGGCTTGATGTGTTTCTAAAGATCATTAAAGAATGGATCTTCAGCCCCTCAATGATGTCGAATAAGAAAAGTGTAATTTCACCCGTTTATCGTAAACCCTTAAATTTGTTGTGCATCACAACATTTTTCTTTGTAGGAGTTACGACTCGAGAATCTGCCCCTCGGTGGATCATAAAACTGGGCCCCTTAACGTGATTTTGGTGTCTTTAAACTTAGGTAAGTTAATGGTCCGCCCGTTACGTCTAGCAAGACTTGATCGTACATCGAGTGGTCCTGCTCACATGGGCCTAAGCCTACTCTCACCATATGCGCCCGAAGACATAATTTGGGCGGGCCTGAGGAGGGCCTTTGGAAAGGCCTGGCCCAATCCTTGCTGGCTTGGTTTAGTATCACCTATTTTAAAAAACCAGTACATAATATTCTTGCTGGTAAGCGAGTTTGGGTAACAGGTTAGGCTAAATTCGACGCCTTAGTACGGGATTGCACATTGATCACCTCTACTTTGGTAAAGTAGCAAATGTTATTCGCTAATTGAAATCCTGATTACAAAGTCATCAAATGTGATTATGGTTGAGGAAATATTCAATACAGTTTCCCTGAATGAATTTCAACAATGAAAAAAGGGTGCCATTCAATTTTATAAGGCATTGTCTTGTGGTCGCAACACTTCCTAAGTTGAAATAGTTTACAACAACTTTTAGCAACCCATCACGCCCGGTCCCCTCCAAATGTGTGTTACATAACAAAACACAAAACAATTGTAGTTTATCCATCGTAAATACCAAATAAGCATTGAAAAGGACTGTGTTTTCCATATACTTGGTTGGAGGGACTTCCTCCAATCAAACATCTAATTATCGAGTTACAAAATGGATGTTGACCCATGTACAAATTCAATAAGAAGTTGTTTTTTATTTGCAAAAAAAAAATGTTTCTATCTAGGTAACCAAATAAATTTTCTATGTACAGACCATCCTCGTGATACACATAGTAAATACTTTGAGAATCGAATATCTATTTATTATTATAGTTAATTAGTGTCCCAAGACACTCATTAACATGACTCTAAAATAATTATAAGTTATTTATACTTGAATAATTGGACTAGTCCGAGGAAAGTTTCTCTTACAAGAGATAGGGGAGAATATAACCTAAAGATCAACCTACCTATAAAATTGGCCACGTTTGATTCTACTTGGACACAAATACTTTTTCAACCCCGCTTGTCCGTCGCCTTCCAACCGTGCACGGGAACGATCCGAATAGTCAAGAGCTAAATAACATCCCTCTTTAGGAGCCGTCGTATGGGCCTCTGGAGTTGGGCCCATGCCCAGGAGATCTTACGCGTACTCAATTGGGCTCCCTTATGAAGCCCACAAAGGGTCGTTCCCTCGGACCAGACACGAAACGACCGGTCGTGCACGTGCTCGTCGTTAGGTATCCATCAGCCGTCACGGCTCTGCGATGGCGCAGTTCGATTGTCAACATCACGGGTCGGTCCGGCCCTGAGTCATCAACGTCCGCGATGTCGGATGCGCGAATTGTATACAAGTTGAGAAGCAAATGAATGGAATCTTTTGCTTTGGATGGGGGAGGCCCACAAGAAATTTTAAGTCGAATTGATTTGGACAACAGAAGACACGATGACCGGTTGCATCTTGTTGCCTTCTCTTTTGGTGGGTATGGCTATGGGGTTCACCAGAACCCAAAAAAGAAAAGAAGAGGAAGCAATTTATGTGTTTGTTTGGATGCATTCGCGACGGCGGAAAGATGTCCTTTAATTTGGGTTTACATTACATGTGGACAAGGTATCATTATGAAGAAAAAGACTTTACATCCTTTCGTATTTGGTGTTTTGTTTCCAAATTTTCCTCATTCTATTCCATTCGAAATTTTTTTAAACTTTTTCTTGCTATTCGTGTCATATATTAATGTGGAACTTGACATAGTATAGTCATCAGAAAGAGGAAAAATCATGGACCCATTGCCAAAAAAATAAATTGAGCACTCAATCAAACATCAAGAAACAAAAGTTCAGAAATTATTTGAAAAAAAAAAAACATAAATGCAATTAATTTTGAGGAGATTTTTTTTTTTGGTCGAAAATGCAAATATATTAAGTAGAAAAGGAGGTACAACCCGAAATCAGGGCTTCATTATAGATTAAGTCCAACATAGCTAGCGGAGGATGGAGAACCCAGTTAGAAGGAAGGAGGCCACTCCCGTGGGCCTTTGCGGCCCAGTCAGCTAGGGCATTGCATTCCCGTCGACAATGCTGCAGAGAGAGATGAGGAAAACAGAGCATTAGGGATTTGCATTCGGCGAATAGGGCTCGACAGCTCCATGGAGGCAAACGGTTCCGATTGAAGGTGTCGGTAAGGATTTGATTGTCGGTTTGAAGCTGCAGGTAAGAATCAATTTGCCGTTGATTTATAAGATGCTTTAGTGTGTGTAGAAGAGCTTGAGTTTCTGCTTCGAGAGCGGTTGATGCTAGAATAGTGCGTGTAAATCCATCTATCATCTTGCCTGTGTGATCTCGAAAGATACTAGCAATCGCACCTGTATGATTAGGGCTAAGAAAAGTAGCATCCATATTGACCTTAATAGTTCCTTGTCTTGGAGGTTGCCATGAATTGGTACGGTTTTGGCTGTGAGGACCGATTGATGGTGCGATTCTGCTGTGAGATGAGGCAAAGCTTGGCCATATGCAGAGCTATGTCAACAAGAAGGCCTGGATGAGTTTGTTGATTGCAAAAGAGGAGCTGGTTTCCGAGCCTTCCATATATGCCATAAAAGAGCTGCAGTAATCTCAAAGTCAGGTATATTTCCATTATGCTCTATAATATATGCAAGCCATTGATCGATGCGGAATGTTGATGAACTGGGAAAAGTAATGTTTACTTTCGGGTTGCTCCAAATAGTTCTAGTTGATGGACAAAGTAGAAATAGGTGTTTAGTGGTTTCAGGAGTACTTTCTGAGCATAGTTTGCAAAAAGGTTCAGGGATAATGTGGCGATGAAACAGATTGTCTCTGGTAGGTAATGCATTATGGCATAGAGACCATAGGAAAGTGCGAATTTTGGGGGTCGTTTTTGTCTTCCATATCTGCTTCCAGATTTTTGTTGGTGTGGTATAAGAAGTGGAGGGTTGTGGATGTACCTTGGGAGAAGCTAATTGAGTAATGAAATGATAACCGCTTTTAACAGAATAGTTTCCATCGTGTGTGGCTATCCAGCATAATTTGTCTTCAGTGTTGGTTGTCCATAGCTAAATGGTTAGAGGGTGCGTTTGGATGGGCATTTAGAAAGCCCATCCACGCCCCAAAGCTCTTTCACCCAAAAATGGGGTGTTTGGCAACCTCCTTGAAGGAGCTTTCAAATGAAAGCCTCCCCTTGGAAATCTTTGGCCCAAGGCCGTAGGGACCAAATTGAGCTTTTAGCATTCTACCCACGCTTTGAAAGAATTTTTTTTTTCCTAAACTATCCTTATTAATTTTCATATTTCCATTATTGTCCCTCTATTTATTTATTTTTTTAAATGGAAAAGGAGTAGCCCTTCGCCGGATCGGCGAAGGGCGACGGCCCTGGCGACCGGATCTAGCGCCGGCGGCCGTCGGCTGAGGTCGCCCGAGGTCGGGCGACCTCCGGCGGCCGTCGAGTAGGTCGCACGACCCTCGCCGGGAGGTCGCCCGACCTCGGGCGACCTCGGCCGACGCGGCCGCGGCGCCAGATCTGCTCGCCGGCGGCCGCACCCAGCCGGACCGGCGAAGGGTTTAGCCAATTTTAAAAAAAAAAAAGAAAAAAAAGAAAAAAAGAAAAAAGAAAAAAAGAAAAAAAGAAAAAAAGAAAATATATATATATATACACACACACACACACATTATACCCATCAAAAGCCCCTTGCGAAAGTTCTTCTTACCAAACGCACATTCAACTCAAAGTCCATTTGCAAAATTTTTTTACTAAACACCATTGCATTTTTCCCAAATAGCTTTGGGCTTTCAGCATTTGCATTGGACTCAAAGCCTATTGCAAATGCTGAACCAAACGCAGCCAGAATCTCTTCCACAATTTGAGGTAGAAAAGTCTGATGTAGAAGGGCTACATTCCATGTATTCTGTTCAGGAAGGATATAGTCAGCAACCAGTTTAGGCTCCTCTCTATTCACTGGTCCACCTAGGATGCCAATGTTCAACCATTTATCTTCTCTAGCATTAATAGAAGATTCATTTCCAACTGACCATTGAAGTCCCTTAATAATAGAATCTCGGCCCAGAAGAATACTCTTCCACCCCCAAGAAGGTCGATATCCCTGTTTAGCTTTCCCGAAAGATGTAGATTGGAAGTATAATGCTTTAAATACATTGGCTAATAAAGAGGTATGGTTGTGAAAAATCCGCAAGGCTTGCTTTCCTAGTAGGGCTTTATTAAAAGATATGAGATCTCTGAAGCCCATTCCTCATTTTTCCTTACTAACTGTTAGAAGATCCCAACTTTTCCAGTGAATGGAAGATCTGTTACTGCTGTTTTGCCACCAAAATCGAGCTATTTTCTTCTCAATAGATTTACAAATAGAAATTGGAACTTTAAATGTCATCATAGCATACTGAGGTAAAGCCTGAACCACAGATTTCAGCAGGATTTCTTTCCCCCCTTTGGAAATCAGTTGTTCTTTACATCCCTCCAGCTTAGAATTGACTCTATTTAATATCCAGGCAAACATATCATCCTTAGAGGATCCCCAATCAGATGGAATGCCAAGGTACTTACTAGTTTTAGCCAGTAGAGGGACGCGTAATTCATGTGCTAAGTTAGTCTTAAGGGGTGAGGGCAGAATTTGGAAAGATATAAACCGGACTTGTTCTTATTGATTGCTTGACCTGTAGCTAGGCAATACTGATTTAAAATGCTTGATAAATTCTGACATTCGTTGATAGTTCCATTGAGAAAAAAGATGGCATCATCAACAAAGAACAAGTGGGATAAAGTGGGACATCTTCTATTAAAAGTAATACCTCGTAGATTACCCATATCAATTGCTTGTGAGATGAGGGTGGAGAGAAGATTGGCCAAGAGAATAAACAAGTATGGAGAGAGGGGATCTCCTTGTCGGAGTCCCCTAGATGGTTGGAAATATGATAGTAATTCACCATTGAACTTGACACTAAGAGAAGAAGTAGTTACACATTGCATTAGCCACGTGACCCACCGTTGATGAAATCCCAATCTGCAAAGATAAGCTTGTAAAAAGTCCCATTCTACCCTATCAAAAGCTTTATGCATATCCAATTTAAAATAGCTTGAAAGTGTTTCTTTCGTTGACGGATCTTCAGCTGATGAATTACCTCTTGAACAAGGAGGACATTGTCTTGAATTTGTCTACCCGAAATAAAAGCACTCTGTTCTTTAGAAATCAGATGTGGCAGCCAAGGCTTCAGTCTATTAACTAACACTTTGGAAATGATCTTATAAATGAAATTGCACAAGCTGATAGGGCGGAATTGGTCTAACTTTTCCGGATTGGGTATTTTTGGAATTAGAAAGATGACCGTGTGATTAATTTCTGCTGGCAGTCGGCTTGAGGAGAAAAAGTTGTGAACTGTTGTAAAAACATCTTCTTGTATAATATCCCAGTAGTTGTGGTAGAATAAGCCATTTAAACCATCAAGTCCTGGGGCAAATGTAGCACCTAATTGAAAGGTAGCGAGTTTGACTTCTTCTCGGGTAATGTCTGCTGTCGATGATGTGTTCATTTCTGTTGTGACAATCTGAGGACATTGTGATAGGATAGGTTGGAAATCTCGATGACCACAGGAGGTGTAAAGCCTGTTGAAAAACGAATGAGTGAGATGCTTCAACTGGTCAATATCTCGAATCCACTTGTCATTCTCATTCTTCAATATGCTGATGCGATTCCTTTTCCGTCGTTGAACTGTGGTTGCATAAAAAAAGTGAGTGTTTTTGTCTCCCCATTGCATCCATTTAATACGGGAACGCATTCCCAATATTGTTCTTCCTGAGACCAGCATTTCTGAATCTGATCTTTTAGATCTCGAACCTTATGTGCATCATAATTTCTCGTAGGTTGATTTGTATATTGCTGAAGTTGCTGCTGAAGAAGAGCAATTTGGGTATGGTTCGCAGAAAAGGTAGATCTGCTCCACTTTGTGAGTCGTTGTTGTCGCCCGAATCTTATGGGATATGGAAGATTCACTGAGAGATAGAGCAAACTAGACATCCCCTACAACTCGTCGACAATCCGCATGCTCAAGCCAGAAAGATTCGAAGGTAAACCTTCTTGCTCCCCTCCCTGATTTTATATGAGTGGATAAAAGAAGCGGACTGTGGTTTGACCCTATGGCAAGGAAAGCCACAACCTCAGCTGCTAGATATGTTAAGCGCCAATCAATAGTGCATAGGGCTCGGTCAAGTCTTTCTTTCACCAACTCCTGTCCACTTCGATTATTGCTCCAAGTATAGGTGCAGCCTTTAGTCTCTAGGTCCATCAAGGAACAATCCTATAGCAAATCCCGAAATGATTGTAGTCGATAAGGCTCAACAGGTTTTTTACTCACTTTTTCCTAGTGATACAAAACTTCATTAAAGTCTCCTAAACACACCCAAGGTTGAGTGTGGGAGTATGAAAGTTGCCTCAATTCAGCCCAAAATAGTTGTCTTTGATGATAAATAGGAGGAGCATGCAAAACAGTAAGACACATAGTAGAAACACTCCTATTATCAGAACAAACAGTGTCAATAAAGTGAGTGGAGTGAGTTATGACATGAAGTGAAATGTGGTCTTGCCAAAAAAGGACCATCCCTCCAGTCATGCCCTGGGGGTTAACCATAAAATGATTACTGTAGTTTAGCCTGCGTTGGATCTGATCAATGACTGGTTGTTGGTTCCGAGTTTCCATCAAAAAAATTATGTCGGGCTTATCATGAGCCACCATGGCTCTAAGAGCATGAACTGTCAGGGAGTTGCCCAATCCCTGACAGTTCCAACTGAGGATCTTCATTTGGTAGTTGGTAGCTTATTTGGGCAAGCCACCACAGCCCCTTCATAGGCCTTGTCAGCCTGGAAAACGGGGGTATCCAACAGAGTGCTTTCATCAAAAGTGTTGAGATGTATAGGATGTTTCTTTGCTTTCTTTAACTAAGTTGTTTTAGCCTGCAAGTGAGGATGAGTAGGTTTTTTTGATGGAGATGCCATAGTGTGAAGTACTTTGACCTCGGATATATGTGCTTGGGCAGGGGAGGGGAGGTCGTCTTGTCTATCTTGGAAGGAGGTACATCATGAGGACTGTCAGCTGGTGAGCTATGAATATTCTAAGTAGCCTGAGTCGTTGTAGAAAGTGGCTGAGGTTGCATCTGTACAGGGGCAGGAGGGAGTAACAAGAGCCCTGGCTGAGGTGTTTCAGGTACACTTTCTTTAATGTCATCTGGTTCAGGTTGAAAATCATAAAATGTTGCCAATATGGACTATGTTCATTAACTTCAGCGCGTAACCACTGTCCATGATACATTTTGTCCCGCCTATCAAACTAAGTCTCATCATAAGGAATTTCTTTGCAATATGAGGCGTAATGTCCTAAGACACCACAGGAATAGTAGAAGTGTGGTAACCATTCATAATGGAAATCAAGCCAAATATTTTTTCCTTCCACACATATGAGTTTACCTGGTTTGAGAGGTGCTGTGAGAGGAAGGTCGACTTTAACTCTGACAGCTCTGGATGTAGGTCCTTCTTTTGCATCAATTCTGACCTCAAGAGGCTGGCCAATATCCCGTGCGATTCATCGCAGGAACTGCTCGGTGCATCGCTCTAGGGGTAACCCTAAAACTTGTAACCAAAAGGCACAGTTTGTGAAGTTATAGCAGTGTAAGGGTGTATTAGGAACCCAAGGCTTGAGAAGAAGCAAGTAACATGGGCAACATACATCACTTGCGCTCATTGCGTTCTTGAACATTCCTTAAATTTAATAATAATGCCGCAGACTGCACACTCCTCGCCTCCCCACTAATTTAAGGCTGGAATATTGTATAATCTTTCCACGCACAACGCACTCATCCTATCCGTTGATTTTTTTTTCTTTTTTTGTTATAACTTGTCAACGAAAAGTCAACTTAGGAACCAAGGCACTTGATCTGCCCACGTCACTTCCCCAACAATATCTTTTTCTCGGGCCCCTTTTCTTCCGATCTCCTCCACATCTTTTGTCAATGCTTCATTGGATGGAGAATTTGGTACGCCCATCTCGCACGACAATCTCCATCTTTTCCCACTTACTTTTTGAGGTTTTGCATGTGTTTTTCTTTTGAATGGTGGGATTGCCCCCACAAAATGACAAATTAGACATCATTTTCAAACTTGTATACGAATCGAGCGTATCTTGACGAGATTGTTCCGTGAATATGATCACTTTTCCACACATCTAGTTGAATTTGTGATCCCAACTTCGGTTGAATTCATTAGCAACCTTCCATCAGGGACGAGAGATGTACATAATATTAAAATCAATTTTAGAAGACCTAGAGAAATTTGACCAGCCAACCGCTTGATCAACAACACAAAGATATAAAGTTTACTTAGAGTTAAATGTTGAATCTAAGTGAAAGGGGAGGAGATAAGATATCATGATGTTCGAGTTGTTTCCTTCCATATTTGCTCTGCACATCCATTGAAAATATCACTTCTTGCTACATAAGTTAAAAAATCATTTTCCATGTATGCATCCTATGATTCAAAAATTAGAGTTGTAAATTCGACGAGTGAGTATTATTCGCGGGTAAAGTGTTTATTTTTTTTCTCATGCCATTGCTATCACCAGAACGGGCCAAACAATATCCAAGAGACCATCTTTTCCTCGATCCCTCGGGTACGATTGAAGTCAGCCCCGCTCCGGCGGTCCCGTTAAAATGTGGGAATATAAGATTCAAGAAGGCTTTTATTCTATTATTTGAATTTATGAGGCATGCTTACTTTAAGATACATATTTGCGGTTGATTGCTTGGTGAAAGAAAGCGACAACTTACAATCTCAAGCTTCATGTGTGTGCAACGACTAAGGTTAGATGAACGTGTGCAGCCTCTATTTCCCTGGCCTTCTCTTTGCATCAAAGCAACATTATCTTTGCCTCGTCGCCACTTTGACTAAATTTGAGCTTTTTTTTTTCCATTTTCTTTTCTTCACCGCCAGAAAAAGAACTAAGCCTGTGACATCGCAGCTGTTTCTTTCACCCCGCGAGCAGATATGTATATATATAAGTTGGTAAAAATAACTTTAATAGATGGGATAATACAAAGGATTACTAATAAAAAGACTTAACATCAATTGTTCAAAATGAAAGAATCGGACGGTCTTACTGCGCGTCTATGGTTGCTCTTATTGCAAGGAAGATCTACTCAGTGATTTTCATTTCTGGTTTTTGAGAAATCGAGTTACTCGTTCAGATTTGCTTACGAAACTCCCACTGTGAAGTTTTCTCTCTCTTTTATCTTTCGGGTCAAAAGCTTCACCTTCAAGTTATGCTCGCCTAATTTTGGAAAATCCCTAGTTGGGTCGCGGCGGAGGGCATTAATTGATCAACATAAATGAGTAAAAGAAGAAATAAAGAGCAAAGTAACTCAGATTCAACGACAAGAATGATTAGGTTTCCTCATTTGCGTTCGAGAATCGTGTCACCTCGCACCGTGGAAAGGATAAAGCAGAGGACCAACTCCCCCATTGACCCAACGCTTCGTAATTACGTGATTCGCGACCTTAGCCGATCTGCCTTTTGAAATTCGATCGCTCTTTCCAAGAAGAAAAAAATGATGCCTTTATCGAATTTTCTCTCTCTTCGGGTGGTCAAAGAGAAGGGGGGCATGGATGGCAGCAGTAGATTGATAGCTTCGTGCGCCTGCTGTTGCAACGTGCGTGTGTTTCAGCGGGGGTTGTAATTTTGTAAACGAAGCCGAGGACAAAAAAAAGGCCGGCGCGTCATATCCTTTTTTCCACCCTCTTTTTCAGATTTCACAGCAGAAAGTTTCCGTCTTTCCGCTTCTCTCTCTCTCTCTCTCGCTCTCTCTCTCTCTCGGTGCCGCTCTCCTCGTTGTTCTCGAACCTCGGCATCTTCCTTTCCTCCTTCCTTCCTCCTCCTGCTGATCTCTCCTCGACCCCGTGATCGGGACGAGAAACGACGGGCGTCCTCCGCGGGCGGGACCCTCTTGGAATTTGGATTGGATTCTTGGGTGCTTGTGTGTGTTTGGGGGGGTTGCTGTGGTGAGGTGATTGGTTGAGCTCGAATGAATCTGTGAGCTTCGTGGCGCGGTAAAAGGCAAGTGGGTCTTTCTTGATCGCGAGTTTTAGGAGATGGGTTGCTTTCCTTGTTTTGATTCGAGGGAGGAAGAGACGCTCAACCCGGGCAAGGGGAGCGACGACCCGAAACACGGCGTCCCGAATGTTTCCTCCAAGATTTCCAGCTTGCCGTCCGGTCAGTTTCGTTTAGTTTTGCATCACTGATGAATTCTTGCCCTTCTTGGTATTTCGCTTCTCGATCCGATCTTTGGTAGGTGAGTTTCACCGAGAGTGTAATCATTGTTGTAGCTTGATTACTAGTAGTCCAATCCGTCGACGAAGTTTCCGGAGAGTAGGTTGGATTTCTTTTGCTGATGTAATAGCTCAGGATGATTTTTGATAGTTCAGGTCCGTCTGATTGATGAAAGGTATCGGTTTCTCTAGTTCAAGTGGTTAGCTTGTCGGCAACCTGATTTGCTGACTCTGCAAGTCACTTATTACTGTTGAGTGGCTTCGGATTGATATCTGTTCAGCTATACGAGTGATGTATCTGATTTAAACCTTTGAGCTCGTGCCTGCAGGGGGCGATTGTTGTCTCTGTGAACATGGTCATAGATCTCTTTGTTAAATGTCGAGTGGTGTGATTTGAAATTATCCGCATCCGTTTGCTGGTGAATTTTACAGGGGTAGAAAGACTGAGGTCTAGGAGCAATTTGGGGTTGAGAAGGGATCTAATTGGCCCTAAGGATGTACCGGGTGTACATATTGCTGCTCAAACCTTCACCTTCCGTGAACTTGCCGCTGCTACCAAGAACTTTAAGCCGGAATGTTTCTTGGGGGAAGGAGGATTTGGGGGTGTATACAAAGGGAAACTCGAGACCACTGGACAGGTAGATAGATAATGTGCTCATTTTTATCATGTATATGGCATTTTTATGGTTGCGTTTTTAGTAAATTAAAACCTGCATCAGCTAGTTGTCCCTTTCCAGGCTTTAGTTTTCGGTGCATGAACCGACTCTTTTACCTGAGGTTGGAATGCTACATTTAGCTAGAACTTGTGATATCCTAAAGTGGCCTTTCTAGATCATCTAACACGTAGAAAAGGTTGGAATTCATAGAAAACTATACTGTTAAATTTGAATTCCATTCCAACCTTAGTCGCATTTCTTACTGACTAATCAACAGTCAAAACTATATTTAGCTAGAACTTGTGATATCCTAAAGTGGCCCTTCTAGATCATCTAACATGTAGAAAAGGTAGGAATTCATAGAAAATTATACTATTAAATTTGATTTCCATTCCAACCTTAGTCGCATTTCTTACCAACTAATCAACAGTCAATTGGAACAATAGTTATTGACCATCCAAAATAAATAAAAAAAGAACTCATTCCTGTAGGTTAGATCCAATTGAACTGTACTTATTGGTGGAGATTACTCTTTACTTAAATGATTTTAACTTCTTCTTCTTCTTCTTCTTCTTCTTCTTTTCTCTATTATTTGAAAAGACCATGGTTGACATTTGAATCAGTCGAATGGTGTATTTTTGAAAATCATGTCAATCCCTCGGCAAGTGAAGCTAACACTTTTCATGTGTTTGCCTCCAGTTTAGTGGAACTTTGTTTAGCCCCTTTTTCTTTCGTGGAAAGGCTTTGTTGGCATTCAATTCCCTTAGGCAAATAAATTTGGAGCTAAAGTATGTTCACAAGCTGTGAACAGTGCAATCAATCCTTACAATTTTTCTGCTGAATCAGAAGAGTCTTGTGTTGGTGCAGCAGATCTTTCGATTGGAAAAACATGGAGTAATTTTTTTGCGAGTTTGACATGGTTGGCTTTTTCAATGACATCTTAAGAGCTTCAACTTTATCGCATCTGTCTCACAATTGCCACGAATTTTGAAATTGTCAGATTGACATTGTACATAAAATTTCTGCCCAGGATAAATCATGTAACCATATTGAAGATTCAGATGCTGTCAGACAAGTACTGTGTAAACCATATTTTGGCTGGCTGTGGTTCTGTTCCATTAAATTCTCATATCTTGTGGAGCTACTCATGACTTTCTTGTATGTGCTGTTATACATACTTCGTACTTTGACCTTTTAGTCATTTTTAGGTTGTTGCAGTTAAACAACTGGATAGGAATGGTCTCCAGGGTAACCGTGAATTTCTGGTGGAGGTTCTGATGCTGAGCCTTCTGCATCACCCTAATCTCATGAATCTGATTGGTTACTGTGCTGATGGCGATCAACGGCTTCTTGTCTATGAATTCATGGCCTTTGGATCATTGGAAGATCATCTTTTTGGTAACATTGATTATCCTTAATGAATTTTTTTTTCCCTATAATTCATCTCGGTAATTCAGTATATATTTCTTTGCACTTCCCTAGAACTCTGGCTTGAAGTGGCCTAGCACTGAAAGTGTGAACTTGAATTTTATTGCATTCTAACAAGAAGATATAGATTTGGTACTATAATTTTTATTATGTTGACGTGTGTTCACATTCTGGCTCAATTATGTGAAAATCAGCTCTTTGTAATAAGCAACTGATATTAGCATTATGCTATTGCTACAGATCTTCCACTGGGTAAGGAACCGCTAGATTGGAACACCAGAATGACGATAGCAGCTGGTGCAGCCAAAGGTTTAGAGTACCTCCATGACAAAGCAAATCCCCCAGTTATTTATAGAGATTTCAAGTCGTCCAATATATTACTGGATGAAAAGTTCCATCCCAAGCTCTCTGATTTTGGTCTCGCGAAGCTTGGTCCTGTTGGAGACAAATCACACGTTTCCACAAGGGTCATGGGCACTTATGGATATTGTGCTCCGGAGTATGCAATGACGGGACAATTAACTGTTAAATCTGACGTTTATAGTTTTGGGGTAGTCTTCTTAGAGCTGATCACGGGACGAAAAGCCATCGACAGCTCCCGTCCGCATGGGGAACAGAACCTTGTGACATGGGTAATTCTAGTTTAACTTATGTCTTGGTTGCATGACCATGAATTCCATCTTAATTGGACTACTTCTGCTTTGTTAACCTATAAGGCAATGTCTTAGAATAAGTTAGTGAGTATTTAATGTTCTTGAAGAATTTCTTCACGGATGAAAATGAAAACAAGTTTCAAGTTATTCTTCCTTTTAGAAGTAGATATAGGTGCTTTTGGAATGGATAGAGTTTTCAGAGTGAAGCGTTCTGTTACTACATAGTTTTAATTGAATAGCAACGTAGCTGAACACAAAGGAAAACAAAGCGATTGCAAGTTAAAAGTCTCTTTTTGATGCTTTCAGAGCTGGGCTTTATAGAGTAGTTCTGAGAAACGGTAACCACAAAGCAGTTACACAAGCTTGGCTTTGCCTCTATTTTTGAAAACCCTGAAGGGAAGGTCTTTTCCAAACAAATTTTAAGTTGCTTTTTTTGATGTTTTGCCTGTGCAGGCACGTCCACTATTCAATGAGAGGCGAAAATTCTCGAAATTGGTGGATCCAAGTCTGCAAGGGCGTTATCCAATGCGAGGTCTATATCAGGCACTTGCTGTGGCATCCATGTGTATACAAGAGCAGGCGGCTGCACGTCCTCTCATCGGGGACGTGGTGACGGCTCTTTCTTACCTAGCGAACCAGGCGTATGATCCCAACGTAGCTTCTAATTTTGGGAACAAAGGATCCAGCGTTGATGAGAGAGGCAGCAAGATTTTGAGGAATGAGGATGCCGGAGGTTCCGGGCGCAGCAGGTGGGAATTCGAGGGGTCCGAGAAGGACAATTCTCCAAAGGACGGTAAGTTGTTAAATAGGGACTTGAATAGAGAAAGGGCTGTTGCGGAGGCGAAGATGTGGGGAGAGAATTGGCGAGAGAAAAGACGGCAGAGTGCTCAAGGCAGTTTCGATGGATCTAATGGCCGGTTGTGTTGATCGACAATTTCTCGCTTCGTTTCCTCCTTGAGCCTCCCCTTGGCTTGCTTTCTGTGAACTTATACAAAGCAAACGCAGGGCATTCACGTCGTGTTGTGCATATTCCATTTTCGAAGGGAAATGAGCGGAGAGACTGGTTGAATTAGGTGGACTTGGTCCCTGCTACTCTAACTCGGCTCTTTTTCGGGTCTAATCTCTCCATTCTCTGTTTATACTTTCTTGAAATTTGGATGAAGAGGGAGTTGGATGTACATCATTGGTAGAACAGCATTATAGATAAGAGAATCCAAAGGAAGAGGGAGATTGTCTGTCTTGTAATGCTTGTGCTGAATCTTGTAAGTCTATTCTGAGCAGGATTTGGCTGCATATTCTAACTCTAGTTTTAACTTTTAAGCAGCATCTGATCTACTGAATTGCCGCGCGGTTGGTAGTGCAACTCCCTTTGGTTTCGAATGTTTCTTGCTCCTTTGCTCATCACAGGGACATTGCAAATGATGCTAGTTTTTGAGGTCTCATCCGATTGGAGCTACAAGTCGTTCATTTGATGACTCCCTTCCTGGGCATGAATTTCAACTAAAATCGCTTGCAATATTAGAAGCGCCATATGATAAAATGGAACAATAGGTTAGTTCTACCCAACCGCGGCACGAGCATTGTCGACTGGGATGGGTTCAAATAAACTAGTAATTAACTGGATCTTTAATTAGATAACATAATAATTGGGTTCGAATATACTAGTAATTAACTTGATTTGATTCGATAACAGAAGAATTTATATCTTTTGAGATACTGCCTTAAGCACTTTCTTCTTCGTTTAATTGTATATGGATCGAGTTGGGGACTTAATGAAGTTTTTTGGGATAATGATATAAACAATCTCTAAACTTTAGCTCAATGTATAATTTGATACTTGAACTTTTAATTTATTAACTTTGGTTCAATATGTAATATGGCGACTACTTGGATAGAGACATAGTTGATCATGGCTAGGTCAACATTAGTAACTAATCTCTAAGATTATTTTCTTTTCTAATTTTAATTTTTTCTTGCAATAAGTATTTTTGCAAGTTGTTTACCAATGCTATGTGCTCTGCATAAAAATCCTATTTACCGCGAAAAGCTTCATCGCAGCAAATTTCATTTTCTACACTCTCCTCGTACAAATCGACGGGAACGCCATTTCTCCTTGCGAAACCGCGGGGGGCTGTTCGCGGCGTCTTTCAGGCGAAATCGCGATCTGGGAAGGGAGGATGCAGTTCTTCGGGGGCTCCGACGTCAGCCCGTCGCCGCCGGCGCCGACGGCGGAACGGGGTGTGCCTGTTCTACCGGGAGGACTTCTATTTGCGTTGTCTTAGGAATGTAGATGCTGTTCGCTTGCTTGATGATCTGCTTTGACTTCGATTCTCTTACGTAATTGGTCTTCGATTCCTTTTGAATCGTGTGTGTTCAAGTCAGGCACCGTTTGATGGTAATCCGGTTTCTTAATTTGGTAATTTCCTTGTTCTTCCGGGGAATTGCCGTTTATCCTCACGAATGGTCAGCGAACCTTTGATTGAGAGGACTTTGAAAAAATTCCAAGTCGAGCTCGAGCTCAAAGGAAGAGAAAAATCTAACAGAAGTTGAACCTGCTGTAGAAATTTTAGACTACATGAAATTTGTGTTTCTTTTGTTTATGTGCACTCCCATGCTCCTCGTGCATGCAAACATACCTCGAAACTCAACTTAACTTAATATTCGAGTAGTCATTTAGTCGAGTTCAAGTAGCTCATGAGTAGGAGGAATTTTTTGTGCCATGAGCTTAAAGTTGCAAAACCTTTCCATAGCCAAGTGCCAAGTATGTCGAAGAAGATACAGGAGAACCGGATGTTCAGCGATTAACTTGCACACTCTCTGTTTTTTCCTCTTGCAGTGCAGACAGAGGAAATCTCGGGGTGCTACTGTTTCCAGGCCAGGGTTGTTCATTTCACAGTTTCCGCACTAACACGTACGAACTTAGTTTCATGGAAAGTCCTTCTGGTATAAAGGTTAGATTACCTTATTCTGCAGTCTTTGGAGTATTTTTCTATCTCGGATGTTGCTCATAATGAGCGTGCACTAAAAACTTCAATAATCTTAGCAAATTAGCAAGACCTGTTAAAACTGAGCATTATTAAGGAACAGACACCTTTTGCGACGTATCTAAAGGCACCACACAATTGGAAGGTGTTTGTGCTTCCATAATCACATAATACAAGAGAGAAATGGTTTGCTCCTGTTAACTCCTATTTTCTGTGCATTGACTACTTATTATTTATGCTTGACAATGCAAAATGAATTTGTTGAAAATCACATTGCCACATGTTAAGGATTTGGCTTATGCTTCTATTTCAGCAAATACATTAACGTCAATGCATTCTTGGATCAGATCTTTGCCCATTAGTGTACTTCTCCTTAGAAGACTCTTTTACTAACCATCAATCTGTTCTCCTGTTTTTTTTTTTTTTTTCCTATTTCTGGTCTTCTTATTCCTCGTGCCCTTGCGGATAATATTGGTTATGCATCCCAGGACTGGTGATCTACAAGAAGCTTTGAAGTATATATACAGTCTATATGTTGAATATGTGGCTAAAAACCCTCTCTACGATCCAGGAACTCCTATCAGGTGACTGATGAACTTTTGTTGGTTTAACATGGTCGATTAGATGACGCACGTCAATGTTGATGATCTATTATTGAAATAGTGTTCTATAGGGGATCAAAATAGTCAGATTGTCTGCTAGAAGTATCTGTCTGTTAAAATCCTCAGTGATACTTTTTTGTCATTCTGGATAATAAACCCTGCACTGTCCCAATGCTTTTGATACGGGTCATCAGTTTCAGGACCTAGCTTGCATCTTTTTGATACTAGTACTTCTGTGGATGTATGATTTGGAATTTGGGATAAAGACATTTCGTGGTGACCATTGCTTTTCTTTCTGTGAGTTATATTTGCATAACTGCAGAAGCTGTTATTTTCTCTCCTTACACCTTTTCTTATCCTTTCTGAAGGTGTGACTTTTTCAATACAAATCTTGACCAATATGTAAGGAGAATTTCGTAAAGCATTGGGACAGTGCAGGGTATGGAGAATCTGGAGAATTGGTTGGTTGTGATGTGCTGGCTTGGTGTATTATGCGCCTCTCTTTGCTGCCAGTGCTCGTCCAACTCCAATCATCCTATGATTGTGTATCCGCCCCTTCCTTTTTAAATGGATTAGTTGAGGAATTTTTTTTATGCTCCTCTTTCTTCTATATAAATGATAGTGATTGTTGCTGTGGACATGATGCTGTGCCCTCTCTCTTTTTTCCCATCTTTTACTGCTTTATCACTGAGATGCATTGTTGGAAGGCCTTGATTCTCGTATCTCAATTTAAATTGAGCCCGGATAGGTTTGCTTGATTCAAGATGCATAAAATTGCAAGCATCTGCAGTGAACTTTTGATATTGCCTAGTCATGGGTGATCAATATTATGCAGAATTATGTGCTGGGAAAATTCCAAATATAGGCCTAAGGTGTCCTCATTTTTTTCAAATTACAGCAAGAAATGAACCTTGTTTAAGATAAGGATTTGAAATATTCTCATTTTTTCAAATAAGGGTTGAAGTGAATCTTATTTCAAATAAAAATCTAAAATGACTATTAGTTTCAAAGAAGGGCCTGATTTTGTGGTTGGTCAATGGCATTTTTTTCTTTTTGAATTTTTTCATTCCTTATTTTTTCTTTTCTGTTTTCCTTTTTCCGATTTGTTCTTTCTTCTTCGCTGGTGGCTAGTCTCAATGATAGCTGGCCACCAACAATGCCTGGAGAGGGTTGGCAAGGGTTGCCCTTGCCTTGGGTGAGGTCACCCTTGCTAACCATAGGCGAGGCCTTGGCAAGGGTCGCCTCACTAGCGAATCGCGAGGGACGGCCTCGCCTTGACAACCTTGCCTTGGGTGAGGCCACCCTTGAAAGCCACAAGTGAGGCTACCTTCGCTAGCAACAAGCAAGGCCTGTCCTTGCCAGTGACTAGTCAGGATGGCTGGGCCCTCATCGAAAAGAAAAAAAAAAATGAAAAGAAAATTAAAAAATTAAAATATAAATTAAGATTGTCTTTTGACAAAACTGCCCTTAGTCAATAGAAATATTTTAGCCGGTCAATGATCTTCGAGGATAGACCTTTATTTAAAATTGCCATCGCCACTTTAGGCTTTTGAGACTTATATGGCCATTTAGGCCCTTATTTAACACAAACTCTACCTCAAGCCTTATTTGGAATTTTCCTGCTATTAGCTTTACTATGAAAGTATTTCTTGATCCTTGTGACGCTGTAGTACATATTTTTGGTAGGCCTAGATCGATCATCACCATCATCAATATCATTCATGCTCACTCCTTGTTATCAAATTGATGCATATGGATTCTGATTGGTCTTAGAGGACCTAAAATATTTAATCCTAGTATTCGATATTTGCTTGGGTGACTATGGCTCCTAGAAAAGCAAACCTAGAATGGCAGTCGAGGGCCGCCATCGTCATTCATTTGGCCGAACATAAAAGGCTCTTATGGAGCCTTATACAACAATCAAAGTAGATTGATCCCCACTGGGCTTCGATCACCTTATCTAAAGAAACAAAACTCTAGATATCATATGTCGAGATGTAATTAGAAGTTGCTTTACATTGATAATTTCATCGTCTCTTCCTTTGTGAATGCATTTGAGATGAATTCAATACATTTTTTTTTTTGTGGAATTCTAGGCACGTTACTTTAGAGCATGCCACCATCCCCAGCTTCAAACCATAAATACTATTACATTAGGAGAAAATTACTAATTCACTGTTACCGTTTCCCAAATTCAGATAACAGCTTTTTTCTTAACGGTTCCTTTGGGGATCATAAGACAGATGCAATGAATTGGAATGAAAAACCTCAATTTCGGAGGCAAATCTCCCCAAAACAGGAACTTGGATTGCGTTGAAAAAGGGTTACCCCCAATTGTTTTTCCAATAGAAATATTTCCTAATGCTTGATTTAAAATGATCCGCATTCATTTGCTGGTGAAGTATTGCGGGAGCAGAAATACTCCGCATTCATTTGCTGGTGAAATATTAGGAGCCACACATTACAGAAGCATTGTGGGGTTGAAAAGGGATCTAATTGGCCCTAAGGATGGACCGGGTGCACATTTTGCTGCTCAAACCTTTATCTTCCACGAACTCGACGCTGCTATGAAGAACTTCTAGCCGGAGTGTTTCTTAGGTAAAGGATGATCAATGTGGGTGTATATAAAGGGAAGACTCGAGAGCACTCGACAGGTGGATAATGTGCTCTTTTCTGTATGCATCGTGTATGTGGCATCTGATGGCTGTGTTTTTAATAAAAATCAGCATCAGCTAGTTCTCCCTTTCCAGTCTTTAGTTTTTGGTCAATGAACCAACTGTTTGACCTGAAGTCTGAAAGCTAAAGTTAGCTATATGTTACAATTTCTCCTAAGGGCCTTTTCTGGATCAGCTAACATAGAGAGAAGGAATGAATTCATAGAAAAGACTGCGTTTCATGTTTGAATCAGTTTTTTTTTTTTGGGTCAAAAAATCACTTGAACAGTGTATCTTTTAAAAATATGTCCATCCCTCTACAAGTGAAGCTAACACTTTATGTGTAGTTGCCTCCAGTTTAGTGGAACATTTGTTTAGTCCCTTTCTTTTGCTTTCGCTGAAAGGCTTTGTTGACATTCATTTTTTTCTTTTCAGGCAAATAAATTTGGAGCTAAAGGATATTAACAAACTGTGAACAGTGCAATCAATCTCTAGACTTTTTCTGTCTGATCAGAAGAGTCCAAGTTGGTGCAGCAGATCTATTAATTTGAAACACCTGGAGTAGTTTTTCGAATGAGTTTGACATGGTTGGTTTTAATGACATCTGAAGAGCTTCGACTTTATTGTATCTGTCTTAGAATAATAATTTTGAAATCGTCATATTGACATTTTATATAGACATTATGCCCAGGTTAAGTCATCAACCAAATTCAAGATTCAGATACTATTAGTCATACTATAGTTAGGCTGGCTGCAGTTCTGCTCTATTAAATTCTAATTTCTTTGGTAGCTACTCTTGACTCTCTTGAATATTGCTGTTATACGTAGTTATTACGTTGACCTCAGTCATTTGTAAGCTGCTGCAGTTAAACAACAAGATTGAAATGGTTCACAAGGTAACCATGAATTTCTGGTGGAGGTTCTGATGCTGAGCCTTCTGCATCACCCTAATCTCATAAATCTGATTGGTTACTGTGCTGATGGTGTTCAACAGCTTCTTGTTTATGAATTGATACCCTTGGGATCATTGGAATATCATCTTCGTGGTAAAATCAATTATCCTTAATAAGAGGTCCTTCCTTCTATAGTTTAATCTAGGTAATTTAGCACATATTTGTTTGCACTTCCCTAGAACTCTGCCTTGAAGTGGCCTAGACTGAAAGTGCGAAATTGAACTTTTCTTGCCAGATACCAACAAGATCAAGAATTTGATACTATGATTTCAATTATTTACACGTGTTCACATTCTGGCTGAATTATGCAAAAATTAGCTGTTTGTATTAGGCAACTGATATTAGCATTATGCTATCGGTACACAGCTTCCACTGGATAAGGAGCCGCTAGATTGGAATACCCGAATGATGATGGCGGCAGGTGCAGCTAAAGGTATAGAATACCTGCATGACAAAGCAAATCCCCCGGTTATTTATAGAGATTTCAAGTCATCTAATTTATTGCTGGACGAGAGGTTCCATTCAAAGCTCTCTGATTTTGGTCTTGCGAAGCTTGGTCCCGTTGGAGACAGATCACATGTTTTCACTAGGGTCAGGGGCACTAAAGGAAATTGTGCTCCAGAGTACGCAATGACGGGACAATTTACCGTCGAATCTGACGTCTCTAAGGGTAACAGAACCGTGTAACAAGGGTGATTCTAGTTTAATTTATGTCTCTTGTTGCATGACCATGAATCCCATCTCATTTGGACTTCTTCCTTTCAGAAGTATGTTTAGGTGCTTTTGGAATGGAAATAGTTTTGAGGATGCTGGAGGGCCCGGGCTCAGCTTCGCAGTGTCTGGAAAGAACAATTCTCCAGGGGACATGAATAGAGGAAGGGCCATCACCGAGGCGAAAGTGTGAAGAGAGAATTGGCGAGGCAGAACGCTCAAGGCGGTTTCAATGGATCTAATGGCATGTTGTCTTGATCGAGAATTTCCTGCTTCGTTCGCTCCTTGAGCCTCTTCGCTTGCTTTCTGTGAACCATACGAAGCAAAACAGGGCATTCATGTTGTGTCGCACATATTCCATTCTGCCGAACAGAATGAGTGGAGAGATTGTGGTAGAATTAGTAAGAATCGGTCCCCACTGCCTTAACTCGCACGAGCATCATCGAATATACTAGTAATTAACTTGTTCATTAATCAGAAAACGGAATAATGAATACACTTCTTAGAGATTGCCAGCGCACTTTCTTGTTCATACAATTGTACACCAACCGAACACGGATAGAGAGAGATATCGATGGAGCAAGTAGGATCATCATGGAGAGGAGGATAGACCGACGCAACCTTCACATTCTTAAATAAAGCCCCCGCTCGATGGTAAGTTGGGCTTGAGCCAACTTAACTTGGCTGATCAGACCCCGGGTCATCACCGGAAACTACCACTTCCACGGCACCCTTTGGTTGTGATAGCTGTGGCTGTTGCTCATCCGCTCGGGCTTCACCGCCTTTGACAGGGTGGACTTCAGAGGCTTTTCCTGAGGGGGGTGGAACATCGTGTTGCGGGAGCTCCTCTCTGTTTCTGTAGTATCCGTACAAGACCATCTGAGACAGTCCCAAGACAAAGCCCATGATGTTCGGTATCTGCATGTCAAGGTCAAGGATATTCTTTAAGTTTGGCCAAAACATACGTTAAAACTTGACAAAATATTTTAGTCTGCCCCCAAGGCTTAGCATCGATATACTCGATGACGTGCATTCGCATTCATCACATAATCTTCATCTAAACAGTTATAAAGATATTGGATTTATGTATTTACATCGATTGACCATTTGAGAATCTAAGATTTCATAGCAATTTTTTTTCCCAAAGTTATGTACTTAAGTTTTGTTAAATACTCTCACGTCGGTCCATTTTTCAAAAGTATAGTTTTCGATCCTCCAATAATCATAGTCATTAATAATGTGTCTCACTCGGTCGATATTATTTAAAATTTTGTTTTTTTTTTTTCCAAAAAATATATTATGAACTCAATGCAAGAAAAGAGATATTGGTACAATGTGAAGAAAAAAAACCGAAATTTATTACCATGATAAATTATTACAAAAATTCATCCTACTCTGGCAACTTGAAGAGTAAAGTCTAATCACACAGGATGTATACAGATGTCTATAGACATGGGACCCGCATATGCTCTTATTAGCTTTTCTTGAAAATTTAATTAGTCTTATTTGCCCATTAATGACGTGTCAATGCAACATGTTATAACATGTTATATATCAAATGCAGCCGAACCCAAAAGTGATGCTGAACAAATATTTGGACCTACATTACCCCAATGCACATTACGACAGAACATACACTTCAAATACAAAGTAAAGTGATCCTTAACGTTTTTAAATTAAATTTTTCGAAGATGGGGATCCCTTACCATAATGCACCAGTCCTTTTGGAAGAAACCGTAGCCGAACCACATGATGGCGCTCAACGTTAGAAAGAATGATAGAGAGAAGGGCATGAACTCCACGCTATTCGTTTGCACAACTCGTGCCTAAGAAGACCAGAATAGGGGAAAAAAAGAGAGAGAAGATTAAACTGCGTTTTCCGTGGTTAGATATGAGAATTTGGGAAGAGAAAGATTGGATTTTTTAAGTGCGCACCACAATGCTTAACGGTGCTGCGAAGACGCTCACGGAAATTGTCGTGCAGATCCATCCGAACACCGTGGTGCGTGCATCACCATTTGGAATGAAGTGCGTGATGAGAATTAGGAGAGAGAACAATCCCATGTTCATCAGAGCAAAGAGCTTGATCGTGGAGTTCTGCAGTAATCAAAATCATTAAGTCAGAACAAACACAGGATAGTTAGAGATATAGGGGAAAAAGAGAGCTTTTAGATGACAAGGATGGAGAGTGCAAAACACGTTCAGTTAACCCAGTTAGTCGTAAACTACCACTGGGATTTATTGTGTTCTTAAAATTTTAGTTCTTTTCTTGTGGAACGTATTTTTTTCCATTGTATAGATCACGTGAATCGCCAAAGAAAGTTTCCTAGCAAGCCCTTTGGTTCATTGTGATCGAAATATGAGCGTTGCATCATCTAATGATCAATACGTACCCTGGCAGATCTCGGTGCATAAGCAATGTAGATGGCGATGTACATCATCTCTATGACGCATCCAAAGGAGTTAATGGTGATGAGAAGGAAGGAGTGTCCTTTGAGGAGTGCGTAGTAAAGCCAGAGCATGGAGCTGAATAGAGCGATCAAATACGGTATCGATTGGAAATCCTCAGTCTTTTTGCTCCTATAAATTCTGTAAAATGTCGGCCTGCAACAGGAGAAGAGAAAAAAATCAGGAGTTATTGTATCGGGATCAAATAAAATAATACTATCTTCATCCTAGTGAAAGAAAAGAATTTAAAAGAAAAAAATGATTACTTACACCGGAGCCAAGAAGACAAAGAACGAGACAATGTTTCCTATCATCGATTGCAGAAGAAAAGCACAAACGTTAGATTATTCTGTGCAAGTGCGGTGCAGATGAAATTGCTCTTTTTGCTAGGGTTAAAATTAAAGAAGAAGAAAAACAACCTCAGTCATTTACTAATCTAAGTGCGGAGCACATATAACATGGTTGAACATAACTCGAACTAAATCATGTTGCATGTCGTTGTATAACCTTTGTATACACACGATATAGCCAAAAGATGAAAATAATGAATTCCCACAAAATGCAAACCGACTTGAGACAATATAAATCCCACGTTAGTTGCAACAACTTGAAGACGGACTCATAAGTTTATGACAGATGCTAGTGTACCGGCTTCAGTTTCTAAAAGTGCGCTAGAGTGAAAACAAAAATCATTGGAGGAAATGGCCAAAAGGGTTGTGAAAAAGTTGGCAAAAGTCCAAGAGACTGAAAAGGTTGCCGGAGGTTTGATTTTGAGTGGGGTTTGTATCATCAAAAGAGAGAAAAACTCCATGTGAAGAGTGGTGTCAAGATTAGTGCAAGGGGAAAATTTTTCTCATTTTCTTTCTGATTTTTTTTGTTGCTTTACGTGTGTTTTGAAACTGATAGAAAGAGAAATAGTGAGGTTTTGGAAGAAAGAGTTGCCAAACGAAAAGAAGAAGAAAAGAAGAGAATGACCTGCTGTTAATCATGCTAAAGATACTAAATACGAACGATTCATCAAGCGGAAAATATAAATGCATGTAGACCATATGAAGATGGATGGAGGAAAGCGGGATGAAAGGAAATGGCGCAAGCAAGCAGCATTATTGCGAAGAAGAAGCAAATGGAGATGAAGGGCGAACAGCTTCTGGTTTCTTCCTTCTTTACCTAGGATACCGAAAGTGAAGGTCCAGAGATGGTGGTGATTAAAGAAGGCCATTTTCCACCTCCGACAGTGAGAAATCCTCTACTCTCTCCAAGGCAAAGACCGAGAAAAGAAAGCAGGGTTTGCAGAGAAACCCTGGCTCTCTCTCTTTCTCTCTCTCTCCCTCCCTCTCCTCCGACTCTCTCACTAACTTTCTATGAAAATCATGCAAGGGATGGCTCGGGTTTATATATACGTAAACACACACAATGTTGCATCCCACTAAGCACAGGAGAAAAATGGGGGTTGCCGTGTGTGTATGTGCGCTACAGAGAGAGAGAGAGAGAGAGAGAGAGAGAGAGAGAGACTATGCGTATTAAATTCACAGTGCTCGCATGACAAGTAGCGCACTAATAGGTAGCGTACCACAAAATCATTCTCTCCTCCACAGCAGCACCAGCCCCTCCTTCCCTCCTCCTCGTCGCCCCACGTGCCTCTCTCCTCGCGTGCCCGTACAGAATCCTCCGCCACGATGTCGGGGTCGAAAGTCGTGCGGACGCGACCGGCCGTACCTCCCCTCTGGGGCGGCGCGGGGGCGGCGGCGGCGGCGGCACGCGCCCCCGGGCGAGAGTGGTGATTGGTGCGCGAAGCATTGTTACGTTACTCCCCCACCGCAAAGCGGTCCCCCGCGTAATGCTTCGTTCACGTGACTTCCGAAAATTACACTTTCGTTCCGTGGTTTTTTCAATGTCTTTTAGCCGTTTTTTCATTCGCAAGGTGGTGGAGGAGGGTCGAGATAAGATATTTTCTCATGCAACATTCATTCACCCCCGTGGTTTCTCCTTCTTTTACCATATCGTGCGTTTGCTTGGCGTACGCATCACGTTGACAACATGAGGATTTTCACAAAAGCCGTGATTTCGCGAAACGTGAGCTGATGCGCTTGCTTATGGTGTCCTCCTACCAAATCGTGTGAAGCTTCAATATAGTTCCGGATGGGACGACGCAAAAACCTCGGCACTTTTGCGGAATTCCCGAACCAAGTGTCACCCCCAAAAGTAGTCCGGATTCAATGCGGTTTTTCAGCTATGGAAAAGTTGGTGAGCTGTGAAGTGATCGATCGTATGGTACGATACTATTATTGCTTATTGGACTAGTGACTATGGACTAAAAGTTTTCGAGTTCTAGCTTCCCTAATTACGGTGGCTTTTGCTGTGTAAATGGCAAGACTATAGCATGACTTCTTATGGATGCGAACTTCCATTATTGTTTGCAAATAAAGTGTGAAAGGGATTCTCGAGAACTTAGGTTACGTGTCGAATTTTGGAGGCCCCATGAAGGGTGACGTTTTACTAACGAAAATTATTAAATTCCAATGATTAACATTCAATGAGAACATGGTACAATATTGGGGTGTATCCGGAACGAGTAGAAGATTGAACACCTGGAAATAGTTTTGTGATTTGATGTAGTTTGCCCCAAAACCATAATTGATATCGAGTGAGTTCTAGTGCACAAATGTGTAAACGTAACCCAATCCCTTGACGGCTTTCAATCATAGGAAAACCTAGAATAGGTGGCCTTGCTCATCGTATCGCCATGATTGGCAAGGAGAGAGTGAGACCCCATTTAGCTATTTAAGGGTGATATGTTTCTTTACGTTGCCCGATGGAGAACGCATGTCCCCTGTCAATACTAATAGAATAGGTTGATATCATAAAATGTGACGACGTTGCATGTTAGTCGCGTAGAAAAATTGATGTCTTTTTTTTTTTGGTGCTAGAGGAACCGCTATGGCCGACAGCCGTCACGTAAACCCCAAGATGTTGCTAGCGGGGAAACTACCACCCCGGCGCTACGCGTCAATTACCTAATAGCCTGCCAGCCCTCTTGCGTTGCAAAGGCTTCGAACTCCTAACATTCCCTCAAATGACTGAAGCCTACCCAGCGGATTCATCACGGCCGGTGGTGAAAAATTGATGTCTTTAGTATAATAATAAAACCCCGAAAGTCTAGTTCACAAATAATGTATTTTTTAAAGATATTTTGCAATCCACCAGGTGTCCTTGTAGAAGGTACAACACCTTTCAGGGTAGAGGGTGCAAGGTACATCCTAAAGTCGAGCATGTGCTCACTCATTCTGAACTTTTGAAAGTCGGAACTTATCGAATGTCTTCCTCTAAAACGCATCCTGAATCGAATCCAGCCATGTTGATTCCTTAAATTTCCCCGCATGTGCCCCACCTTTACAGGCTTTTATTTTTCTTTTGGTCTAAAGCTTTACAGGTTTAAAAACAACAAAATCGTGTAATGGTTACCTCCCATGACACGTAGGGCTGGCAATTCATATTCTTGTGTTATGTGTCCGTGTCAACCACTCGTGTCCTTCCATGTCAATAAGAAAAATTCTTCAATTTACTTTCAAAGTGTCATGTTATGTCGGTTTCAAGTTAAGCCGCATCATGCCAAATTCTGATTTCTTATTGATAAATTTATGTTGCATCTAAGTCGTTTTAGTGTCATGTCAGGAATTGTCATCTCTAATTATATGTGCCGGCTAATTTTAACTGGATCTCTGTACTTTGCTAATTATTGACGATGACTAGGAATGCACCTGTTTAGGAAATCAATGAGAATCTCACTAGGTAATGGAAGGAGAGGGAAATGGCGAAATTTCTGCTTAAATTAGGGAGAGATGTTGACAGTAAGGAAGGGCCCTTTTGAGTCACAAGACCTTGCAAAAATCAATGAGGGAGGTGGAGTGATTATCTAGGTTGCGTACGAGAAGGGAGATATGATCAAATCGAAACCTGGCCATTCCAATCACTAAAACTTAATCCTACATGACATGCACATAATTTTTTTATTTTTTTTATGAAAATTCGTAATTAAAATCACTAAAAATAAAAATCTAACTAAAGTGAAAACTAAAGTGAAATGTTATCTATTCTAAATGCCTTCTAAACATGCATTTTAAAAAATAACTAACCTATCATGCAATCAATCCTAATTTACATGGAATGCAAAATGCAATTTTTTGTATTTTTGGGATAAATAAAGCGATTAAAAGATAAGCACCAAATCATTCACGATTACCAAAGATATTATCCATCGTTCAAATTTGGAAACGATATCCAATTGAACTTGATTATTTTGCTAATTAAATCGATAAATTGATCTTAAGCCTTAAAGATCAAAATATCAATTTCATTCCCGTATGATAAATTATTCCATCTAAAGTCTTATAGATATAATAAAAAATCGGAGTACGGTTATGGATTATGCAAATAAATCCTAATCGGGTAACATGTCTATCTTTTAGATATGCACATCAGATATTGAAAAACATATATTAGGCAATAAAATATCCAACTCAATTTTAGATAAGATAATTACTTAATTTCGCAAATAATATTGCTAAATTTGAACCGAACGGAATCCGCTCAACGAGTGAGCTGGTAGTGTGTGGTGGTGCTTGGCGGCGTCAACGGTGATGATTCACGGATGATCAGCGAGATCAGGTAGGGACTCGCGGCTCGGGAGTCTCGGATTGGTTCGTCGGTGATTGATAACCTGCAAAACAGAGGAACAACTCCATAACCTGGCAAAAGATCGACAACTGCAATGACAGATCGACGCGCGATGGAACCTGCGGTGGTGATAGCTTCTCGACAAGGAAGCGTTGACTATTTATTTTCCAAAATTTGTACGACGCCACGGACCAAACTCTTCACGTTATCCTCGCCCAAGAAATATCCCTTTGCTTGCATGAAATAAACTCATAAAAATCCACACGTCAGTCTCACTTTTGGACAACACCCAGAAGAAGACAAATTCCCCTCTTTTACTTATTTCACCAAAATTTCAACAACCTTTTTGACCGTGGACTTTAGGTTTGGTGGGACTGGCTTGGTGATTCTCGCCCGTGGGTGTGCTCGGCGTCACTCACCTGCAAAAAAAAGAGAACAATTCTGCTGCTTGGTGAAGAACAGCGATGGCGGTAATAGATTGTCATCGTGGTGCAGCCTCTGACAATAGGTGGATTGGTGACACAACTGGGTCGTCGAGTTGCATCGTCGACGCAAGGGTCACACAGCCGAGGATGTTCGGCCATGAGGCTCCTCTCTCTCTTCTCAACGTGTTTTCTCTCAATATGCTTTGAGATTCTTGATTTGCCGACCCTCACTGTGGATAACGTGAGTTCTCTTTTTTTTTTTTTTTTTTTTGGCCATGTGTTTCTATTGTGTGGCTCCCCCGAAACCCTACGCCAACAATCTATTTATAGGCCACCAATTAGGGTTTTAATTTTTCCAAATTGATATTCATAAAGTTTCTTTTTCCAAACGTAATATTCGTTTTGCCGAACGCAATATTTGCTTTTCCACTTGTCCTATCCAAAAAAATTAATCATATCCCGGAAAATTTCAAATTCCTATTTTTATGAGATAATCTTTGATCATTTAAAAAACGGGCTTGTGCCAATTTGCTCGCTTCGTGGGCTTAGCCCAACTCATCAAATTAAATTTATGAATCATCAACTCGAACCTATCTGTCACTGGCCCAATGTAAATGCAAATTAAAAATAAAAGCACCTAAAATTATATGCTATGCAATTAATATTTTTTTTTCAGGGATAAAATTAACCCATAATTTTATGTAATAAATAAATGAGCGGATTGCCAAAATTTAGGTGTCAACAGCTGCCCCTTTTTGAAGGTGAGCTCATAGAGGTTGCATTCAAAGACAAATTGGAACCTAAATTTTGATCATGCACATGCACATAATGATATTTTTTTTTTTGTTTGGAAAATGAATCCCGATTTTATGATGCATGGAAATACTAATGCAAATGCAAATGCATGATGTGAAAGAAATGAACGTACCTACAGTTACTTACCAATTAGTGCGGTAGAGCATCTTGAGGTACATGATAAATCCCCATTTACTCCACAAGTACCCAATTTTCACTCAGGTTCCTTGAAGAGTCTAATAGGTAATAAATTGAGATATCGAGACTGAGAAGAACATTCACATCCAAAATAAAATGTTTAAATGAAAATAATCAAGACATCTGGGTCTAGACTGAGATGTCATGACTTTTGAAACTCGAAATACCTAGATCCAGACTATGGTATAACAAGAAAGGTCGAAAAAACATTCACATCCAAAGTGAAATGAAAATAATCAAGACATCCAGGTCTAGATTGAGAAGTCATGATTTTTTTAAACTTGAAATACCTAGATCCAGATTAAGGTATAACGAGAAAGGTTGAAAAAACATTCACATCCAAAGTGAAATGTTTAGACGAAAATAATTAAGACATCTGGGTCCAGACTGAGATGTCATGATTTTTGAAGCTCGAAACACCTAGATCCAGACTATGGTATAATGAGAAAGGTCGAAAAAACATTCACATCCAAAGTGAAATGTTTAGACGAAATAATTAAGATATCTAGGTCCAGACTGAAATGTCAAAATTTTTGAACTCGAAATACCTAGATCTAGACTAAGGTATAACGAGAAAGATCAAAAAAATATTCACATCCAAAGGGAAATGTTTAAACGAAACTAATCAAGACATCTGGGTCCAAACTAAGATGTCATGATTTTTGAAGTTCGAAATACCTAGATCTAGACTATGGTATAACGAGAAAGGTAGAAAAAACATTTGCATCCAAAGTGAATGTTTAGATGAAGATTATTAAGACATCCGGGTCCAGACTGAGATGTCAAAATTTTTGAACTCGAAATACCTAGATCCAAACTAACGTATAACGAGAAAGATAAAAAAAAAAAAACATTCACATCCAAAGTGAAATGTTTAGACGAAAATAATTAAGACATCCGAATCCAGACTAAGATGTCAAAATTTTTGAACTCGAAATACCTAGATCCAGACTAAGGTATAATGAGAAAGATCGAAAAAAACATTCACATTCAAAGTGAAATGTTTAGATGAAAATAATCAAGACATTCGAGTCCAAACTGAGATGTCATGATTTTTGAAGCTCGAAATACCTAGATTATGACTAAGGTATAACGAGAAAGGTCGAATAAATATTCACATCCAAAATGAAATGTTTAGACGACAATAATCAAGACATCCAGGTCCAGACTGAAATGTCATGATTTTTTAAGCTCGAAATACCTAGATCCAGACTAAGATATAATGAGACAAGTCGAAAAAATATTCACATCCAAAGTGAAATGTTTAGACAAAAATAATTAAGACATCTAGGTCTAGACTGAGATATCAAAATTTTTTAATGCAATTTGTATGGAAATACTAATGCAAACGGTAAAAGAACCTACCTGGAATATCTCACCTTCAAGTAGGGTAGAATGATTCAAGATAACTGGTGTTACACGTCCAAAACCCATACCTTTCTACGTTCGCCTAGCATTGTAACATAGATCATCTGACTAGGACCTGAACTTTTCTTCGGTCGCCTTAATTAGACTGAATCTGGAGAAAAATCTTTGGAGTACAACTCAATCGAGTGTCGATTAAGAGGAACTTCGGGCTACAGAAGCACGCCGGTTTGATAAAAAAGACTATGGGCTACGAAAGCACGCCAGGTCCATATAAAGGACTTCGGGTTACGAAAGCACGTCAGGTCAATATGAAGGAAATCCGGGATATGGAAGCATGCCGGTTCGATAAAAGGGACTCTAGGCTACAAAAGCATGCCAAGTTGTTGAAAAGGACTTTGGGCTACGAAAGCATGCCAAGTCGATGAAAGAGACTCTAGGCTACGAAAGCATGCCGAGTCTATTAAAATGGGACATCGGGCTATGGAAGCACACCAAGTCGATAAAAAGGACACCGGGCTATGGAAGCACGTCGGGTTAGTAAAAAGGGCTTCGGGCTATGAAAGCACGCCGAATCTCAAGGCTTTAAGGAGCAACTTGAACGTCAAGTATTACTGGGTCTTCAAGGAAATATTACCTGTCAGACATGATTAGAGCAAAAACTAATATGCATTCATTAAAGACATAGACAAATTTGAGCTACTCAAGAATGCACATTTCAAAGTTTAGTGAGATTTTCATCAATTCAATCAAGGTTTATACATAAAGAATTTACCATATTTGCATCACCCAAATTTCCACAGAAGAGAATTATCGTTCACGACAATGACATGGATTTCTTAAGAATGTTAAATGAGAGACTTTCACTCACTCTTATTCAGAAAGACTATTTTATGAGAATCACTCCATCTCACCATCATCACATCAACAAGGGTCCGAGTATTCTCACAAGCGGTACGACCTTACCAATCTGAGAGATCTTTAATAGGGACCGTAATGTGGGCTCAGTCAACGACTTAACAAATGAGACTCTTTGAGTTAAGGCTATTGAAAGAACAACTCCGCAATCATCTCCGAGTTTATAGGTCAAGAACCCTACAAAATGATAAAGAAATAATCTTGTTCACATTTCTTCAAGTGATGCTTAAAAACATATGAACTCCCACGTTAATTCAAATGCCCAAATCTAAATAGACTTTGTAAGGGAAGTAATATAGGCTGGGTTCATGAGTTGAGAAACGAAAGGATCATTAGGCTCAAAATATATGTAAAGGGTGAGAGTTGATGATACTCTTGGCATTGCCGCCGGTTTTCTTTTTCACCATCAGGGATTCTCTTCATAAAGCGCCCCACTGATTGTAAAAACTTAGCATTTGAGTTCTTTGAGTATTGCTCCATTGGAGATACAACATTTTTTTCAACCGATAATCCTTATCTTGACTCTTTTTTTCATCTATGGGCATCGGTCTTGCTTTTACCAAGCACACCGCTTTTTCATGCCCCTAGTTCTCATTCATTTTTTTTTCTTCACTTCTTTTTTCTTTCCATGGGCATTGGCTTTACTTTTATCATGCATACTACTTTTTCATGCCTCTTGGTTCTATTTTGAATGACCATATGGTGCCTTTAACATTTAGACCTTTGGGAGGTCCTCATTTTCTGTCAGCACTCCAGACCATATTATTTGAACAATTGCTTTTTGTCTTGCCCAAGTATGGGGGATGATCACCAACTAGGTTTGAAGAAATGAAATTGTAGGCTCAAATGAGCTATACAAATGATATAAGTATATAGGATAGAGAAAGAAATGCTCTTCGTCATCCTTAGGCACTTAAATTACCACATGAATTCAATGTAATAGCACAATTTAAATATTGATGCAAGTAAAAGCAAGAAAAATTCTTTTCATTTTTTCCACCATGTAGTATTGTCTTACCTCTAATTTGCCTTGATGTGGGGTGGTTCTTGACAAGGATAATTTGAAAAATTTTCCACAAGTGTATTGCTCAAATGTGTTAAGCAATGGATCACCCGTAGTGTTTGGGATAGAGAAATGAATTGCCCCTCATCATTTTGGTTATCGTACCTTTCGCGAGAGAACTTATTTTCTTGTGGATATGGAACTTTTTACACTCATCTCACAAGTGTATGAAAGAGGACTGTGTATATGATAGGGCTTGCCTTTCATCATCCTAACACGTCTCATTCAACATGTTTAATCCATTGAGTTGTCCATCTTGACAAATCTCCACATGAAATTGATGAATTAAAAAGGTAAAATCACTATGGAAATCCTCTTTTTAAAAGAGTCCAGCAACTTTAAGCATGAAAAGCTTTTGTGACTTCAAAACAGACAATTTTACCACACTCAAAGCATGATTTTAAGCATTCATTGTGGGAATTGCCCCACAAAGGGATTGCCTTAGCAATGGATGTCCTTAAATTATCCCTATCAATCAAGATTGAAAATCTGCTTTTGCTCCTGCACAAGAGAACGTGCATGAATAAGATACTATGCAACATCTTAGTAAATTCAAATTGCACATCCATTTTGGTTCGGATCAAGATTTTGTCTCAGTCATATCACTACTAGAATCTGTAGTGCCCCCAATTCATCATCTGCAAGAAAAAGAGCAGAGTGTCAACTCCCAAAATTAATTATGTTCAATGACGAGATGTACCTTTTTCACCAAAGATGGATGGTCTTCTTTTTACTTGCCCCTCATTTCATTTTAGAAATGTGTTATCGACCTTGTTGAGCAACAATTGAGCCAATTGATCTATCATTGCAACCTAATGTGCCTTTTCCAGATGCTTCATCAGGCCAAGAAGATAATGCTCATGAATCATGTGTGCTTGAGTTCTTCACCCTCCTTGGTCTTGTGATGCAAACCCTCTAGGTCAGATTCCTTCCAGATATGTCATTAGTCTCTTCATGTGGTATCAAATTCGGCTACCGCAGGAAAATGAGATGGTTCAAAAGTCATATTGGCTCTCTTATTTAGGTCGCAATTTCTCACTGAAGATAGAGTATCTTTGTCATCACAGCACTTTTGCTTGACGAGATAAGTTATAGTAGCAGACAATTCATTGACTTGACTTTGGAGGTGTGCAATTTGCTTGTTCATGTCATTGTCAATATCAAGGATACGGTTTGGCACCTCTTTTTGATCCGTCATTTTTAGCTCTTGAACGTGTATGGATGGGTGAGCGGGATAGCTCCATAATTATCTAATTCAAATGGACGGGAACATGTAAGCATGAGGTATAAATAGAGAGTCAATCCATGAAATGATCTAATTGATTTTTTTCTTTTTTTCTTTTTTTACATGAAAAGTCCACACATGAAGGGAATTTCCTAAAAAAGAGCTAGGAAAATAAAGACATGGGATGTCCTAGTAAATTTCCTAAACATGAACTAGGGAAAGCCAAAATTTGAAACTTCCTAATAAAAACAAAAAAAGACAGGAATTGAAAACAAAATTCCAAAGTTGTTTTTTTTTTTTTTTTTTTGTTATTTTCCAAATGATTCATTGCATGGCAATTTTCTCATTTCATTTCTAATTGAAAAATGAGTTAAATCAATGATTAACCTAAATTATCATGGACTGACCAAACGCACGACAAAATAAATTGCATGGTATAGGGATAGAAAACTTACTTCACCAAGGAAAATCAATGGCAATCATGTAGACAAGCACACGAAATGTGGGGTTTGATTTCTACTCTAGACAGGCTTAGCAAAGTGAAGTTAGCAGGGTGGGATGACTAGTTGCAATCTCGCATACTAAGTCAAGTATGTTGGAGAAATCTTCCTGGAGTATTTTGAAGCTAACAAAACGTTTCCATTAGTCTAGTCTGAAGATTTGCAGACTCTACTATTTAAAGTCCGGCAGTCCGAGGTCTTCGGACTTAAATAGTAGAGTCTCGCAAATCTTCGACTAGACGATGGAAACGTTTTGTCGCTTCAAAATACTTCAGAAGATTTCTCCAACAATCTCCCCATTTTTGATGGTGACAAAACTTTCCTGCAGATTTGGATAACTTTGATCTGCAAAACATTACTCAAGCAAATATGGATATCTCATAAAGATAAATGACTTAATGATAACACTAGAATCTGCAACCACATAAAATACGTTAGTCTTGCATGTGAGTAAAGCCATTCATAAGATATCAATAGTACTTAATATAAGCAGTCAAACCCAAATCTCAAATTCAGTCCACATCCAGACACAAAAGTCAAGTCAAACAAAACAAACATCAAAATAAATCAAAAGTTCAAGTTCAAAGTTTCAAATCTTGCATCTCTCCCCCTTTTTGTCATAAAAAAAGGTTGAGATGGAAAGAGAATGGATTCAAGAATGCTTGGGAATACGAACAAGCTGGAAATCTCCCATTGACTGGACAATGCCTTCCAGCTTTTTCAACTCTTCATTCAGTTGAGCCACCTCTTCACCCTTAGCATTTGCTTGAATCTGAAGAGCAAGAGCTTGGATCTGATCATTTAAAGAAACTGAAGAAGCTTGACCTGCAGTCTACAAATTCTGAACTTCGCATCCCAGAGCATATATCTGACCTCACATTTCCAAGAGAGCATCAAGAATTATGCGAAAATCTGCTAAATTATCAGTCTGCGTACTGGCTTCTGCACGATTAGATGGAGTAAAGGCAGACGATGGCAAATCAGCATAGTCACGCAGATTGGGTGATGAAATATCATGTCCCTCCTCAGGAAATTGAGAGGCATAGATGTCCTCTGGATCTGCTGGAGAGTGACTGACTCCCTCACCGGTACAGGATATGAGGACATTCCTCTTTTCTCACGGTTTCCCCCTGTTTCCATGCCTTCAGGTGGAGAAGAGAGTTTCTCATGTTCTCCTTCCTCTTGATTTCCTCTTTCCTCTTCTTCTTCTTTTTCAAATCTTTCCTCCTCTGCATCTCTTTCTTCAGCTTCTCTCTCCTCTGTTTCTTTCTCCTTTGCTTCTATCTCTTCTGCTTCCAAATCTTCTCTTTCTCCAGTCCTCTGTTCTGAGTCTTTCTCTTGTCGTTCCATTGATTTTGGAATAGAACGACTTAGGTTCTTCAATGCCATAGCAGAAATGGTGATGTCTTCCTCATCATCTTCATCCTCAACGATGAGAGCTCTTCTTTTCTTGGATGGAGCAACCATGGGCTCCTTCCATTTTCTTTTTGCTGCCGAAGAGATTTGATGAGTTTTGATAGGGGTTTTCTCCTTGAATTTCTCCAATGCCTTGTTGAGTTCCTTCAGACGCATTTTAGACACCATTTTCAGTCCCATCACCATTTGATCACAAGATCGAACACAAAGAATTCGCGAAGGCTGAACATTCAAATGTCTGAATAACTTTGTCACAAGAGCTGGATAAAGAAGTTGACCTTTGTCCTTCACCACTGCTCTATACATGTGGAACATAATAATGTGAGGAAGAGAAAACTTTTTCCCAGTATTGATGGCATACATTAGCTTTGCCTCTGAGTTTAAAACATCAGTCTTTGAAGTAGATTTTGGTCTGAGGCAATTAATCACAATCTTGTGAAGCAGAATGTTAAATGCACTCATCCTCAAGTAGGAAATCTTTTCCTCTGTTCTTCTATCCTTAACAAGTTCCAACGTAGCACGAGCAATAGAGACATTGATAGGTTGATATCTCCCTCTCTCAACCCCAATCACATCAGCCAACATATCTACATCCACCATATAGTCCTGATCTCGGACACTAAAAAAGAATCTATTCGCATCCAAAAAACTAAGATTCGAATAGAAATAAGCAGTGAGTTTAGCATAGGCTTCTATAGAGTCAGAACAAAACTGTTCAAGTTGAAGAAGACTGAATTTTTCCCTCAAATTAACATTCATAGCATCAAGGAAATCAAAATCTATACTTCTAGGGTTTATCACCCCACGCTTCAACAACTTAAAGTATAGATGCTTTTGTTCCTCCGATCGAAACAAGTCTGTCATTTTTCCCCGAATTTTTGCCTCAACACCCATTCTCGGTTGAAACTGACTGTACAACTTGTCGTCATCATTCCCATCTATTTGATTCAGCCCCCCAACACGAGGATCGATTGGAATATTTGCCATTGCTTCTTCTGCCGATCCAGCAGGGGCAATTCCCAACCGTTCCATTGTGCGTAAAAAGAAGGTTTCATTTTTGTACCCCTTGTTTTTCGGAAATTCGTCAATGTAGTTCAAAGGGGTTCCACCCCTTTTTAAAGCGCGATAAAGCTTGTAGGTAAAAGAGGGCTTAAAGACTCTTACAGGTTCTGCATCTTCGATTATTTCTTCCTCTTCTTGTCGAGCAACCTCCTGTTGTCTAGATGGAGAAGATGGACGCTGCTGAGAATGTTGTGGGCTCTGCTGCTGACTAGGAAACTCTTCTTCCTCGGTGAGATCAAAGTGCGTAGGCCCCTCACGCATTTGCTATGGTCCCCTGTTTGCGATCCTCGAAGACTTCCTTTGAGACGACATCTTTCACAGTCTTTGAAAGATTCCAAACTTGACTTTCCCAAGAAAGATGGCAACTTTTCGAAGATTAAACAAGAGAAGAAGACATAAATGGAAGATCGGTGCTCTCTTAGGGTTTTTTGAGAGTAAAGCGAAGAAGAAATAACAGTGTATAAAACAGTCGAAGAGAGGCATACGAAACGTCATAAAAGAAAGTAAAAAGATGCATTTTAAAAAACTCAAAATCTATTCTCATTGACAGTTTCTAATCCGTCGAAGAAAGGCTATTCAGAACTAGGTGTTCATACTAGCACTCTCAAAGTCCTCCTAACTCCGGCTTAGTAAAAAATGATACCCCAATGCGACGTAGTCTCGTGGGCAAAAGTAAACATTAGCTTTCGGGATTGAGTTGGGCAACCTCTACTACGCTGCCTCGCGGTTGAAGTCGTATCCAACTCAATACCATCCTATGTATCCTAGTGCGGCCCAGGTCCAGCGGCAGGTTTTGTGTGTAATAGTGTAGTGCAAATGCAAGGCATGCACAACAGTTTATATCAAGCAACACTTCAACATGAAACTAAACCATACATTCCTACACCTCCCTGCGAAACAAAGGTTAGCAAACACTTCCTCTTATACCTTACATCCTGCAAGAGCATTTAACACCTTAAATGTTAGGGACATACCTGGAATCCTCGCTGCGAAACAAAAATATTTCTTTCAAAAATAGAAGAGAAAATCGGCCTAAGTCCACTAAAAGCTTTAACTCAAGTCCCCAGTGGAGTCGCCAAGCTGTCGGGACCAAATTTTCGAATGCACCACCTATGGTTTGGCTAATGGATTACTAAATCTAAACTTAGCTCGAGTTCTCCCAAACCCATACCAATTCGTGACTTAAGTTCAAGTTCTTAACATGACATTGATTTTTCAATTAGGAATCGCCACTAATCTATTTTGGAAGGTCGATTAAAAACCCAAGTAAAGTAACAAGAGGTTTA
Organism: Eucalyptus grandis; assembly: GCF_016545825.1. Lineage (NCBI taxonomy): Eukaryota > Viridiplantae > Streptophyta > Magnoliopsida > Myrtales > Myrtaceae > Eucalyptus > Eucalyptus grandis. Next base: position 65,907,891 of record NC_052619.1, on the reverse strand, counting down.
TTTTACTCCTACAAATCAGAGATTTGTGAGTTCGGGGACTTGATTACGCTAGATTTCTCTAATGTCCTTTTGGTACCTTTCTATTTTATTTTGAAAAAAAAATGTTTTGCAGGCTGCTTGAATTGATTTCAATTTACTTTCCTAACATGTGAAGTGATCATATGGGTGCGCAAATCACCAATTTAACACTCGCATAAAGTAATAAATAAATTGCAAGACTTACTTCATGACAACGAAAGCATCTGCAATGTTAATTAGAATTCACATTGACAGTCCTAGATATGATTTCTAATTAACATGCAATTTCTTTTTTTGTTTGTTTTCACTTATTTAACGAGAATCATGCTTTATGTAACGCATGCTACTAATCTAACATAAAATGATATGACATGGCAATATGACCTACCTAAATGACATAAATAAGATGCAGTCTATTTTAAAGAATAGAATTGATTTATTCTATTTTTTTTTTTGTATTTTCCATGAAATTCGAAATTAAGGAAATGCGACAATTAAGTATGCAATCTATGTTAACCAAATGACCTAATTCTAATAACGAGCAATTTCTAACTAAATGAACCTAGCAACAATCACTAGATGACGGGTATTTCATGAACTTAATACTACATGACATGCGCATGATTTTTTTGTATTTTTTTAATGAAAATTCATAATTAAAATCACTAAAAATAAAAATCTAACTAAAGTGAAAACTAAAGTGAAATGTTATCTATTCTAAATGCCTTCTAAACATGCATTTTAAAAAATAACTAACCTATCATGCAATCAATCCTAATCTACATGGAATGCAAAATGCAATTTTTTGTATTTTTGGGATAAATAAAGCGACTAAAAGATAAGCACCAAATCATTCACGATCACCAAAGATATTATCCATCATTCAAATTTGGAAACGATATCCAATCGAACTTGATTATTTCATTAATAAAATCGATAAATTGATCTTAAGCCTTAAAGATCAAAATATCAATCTTATTCCTGCATGATAAATTATTCCATCTAAAGCCTTATAGATGGAATAATCAGAGTATGGTTGTGGATTATGCAAATAAATCCTAATCGGGTAACGCGTCTATCTTTTAGATATGCACATTAGATATTGAAAAACATATATTAGGTAATAAAATATCCAAATCAATTTTAGATAAGATAATTACCTAATTTCGCAAATAATATTGCTAAGTTTGAACCGAATGGAATCCGCTCAACGAGTGACCGGCGGTGTGTGGTGGTGCTTGGCAGCATCAACGGTGATGATTCACGGATGATCAGCGAGATCACGTAGGGAGTCACGGCTTGGGAGTCTCGGAGTGGTTCCTCGGTGATTGATAACCTGCAAAACAGAGGAACAACTCCACAACCTGGCAAAAGATCGACAACTGCAATGACAGATCGATGCACGATGTAAGCTGGGAACCACAGGTTCTCGGTGGTGATAGCTTCTCGACAAGGAAGCGTTGACTATATATTTTCCAAAATTTGTACGACGCCACTGGCCAAACTCTTCACGTTATCGTCACCCAAGAAATATCCCTTTGCTTGCATGAAATAAACTCATAAAAATCCACACGTCAATCACACTTTTGGACAACACCCAGAAGAAGACAAATTCCCCTATTTTTACTTATTTCGCCAAAATTTCAACAACCTTTTGACCGTGGACTCTAGGTTTGGTGGGACTGGCTTGGTGATTCTCGCCCGTGGGTGTGCTCGGCGACGTCGGCGTCACTCACCTGCAAAAAAAAGAACAATTCTGCAGCTTGGTGAAGAATAGCGATGGCGGTAATAGATTGTCATCGAGGTGCAGCCTCTGAGCAATAGGTGGATCGGTGACACAACTGGGTCGTCGAGTTGCATCGTCGACGCAAGGGTCGCTCAGCTGAGGGTGTTCGGCCATGAGGCTCCTCTCTCTCTTCTCAACGTGTTTTCTCTCGATATGCTTTGAGATTTCTGATTTGCGGACCCTCACCGTGGAGAACGTAAGTTCTCTTTTTTTGTGGCCATGTGTTTCTATTGTGTAGCCTTCCCGAAACCCTACGCCAACAACTTCCGATTAGGGTTTCAATTTTTTCAAATCGATATCCACGAAGATTCTTTTTCCAAACGCAATATTCGTTTTGTCGAATATTGCACTTGCCCTATCCAAAAAAATTAATCATATCCCGGAAAATTTCAAATTCCTATTTTCACGAGATAATCTTTGATTATTAAAAAAATAGGCTTGGGCCAATTTACTTGCTTCGTGGGCTTAGCCAAACTCATCAAATTAAAGTTCTAAACCATCAACTCGAACTCATCTGTCATTGGCCCAATGTAAATGCAAATTAAAAATAAATGCACCTAAAATTATATGCTATGCAATTGATTTTTTTTTTTCAGGGATAAAATTAATCCCTAATTTTATGCAATAAATAAATGAGTGGATTGCCAAAATTTAGGTGTCAACAACTGTCGCCAGATTTGGCTGTCGGTGACCCGGGCTAGGGCCTTGCTGCCCCCTTCGGACTCGTTCGCCGTCCGCACCCTCTCCGGGGATGCCCTCGAGATCTGGCGACGGCGGCCTTGCCGTCGCTAGGCGAGGCTCGCCTTTGCCGGTGGCCGGTGGGGCGAGCCTCGCCGACCCGAGGAAGAAGAAGTTGGGGAAAAAAAAGAAAAAAAAATTCAAAAATTCAAAAAAAATTAAAAAATTCGAATAAAATATTTAAAAAATTGCCACATCAATGTTCCCTGGCCAGCTGTCCCCAGCTGGCATTCACGTTAGCGCCGACCGGCTAATTTTGGCCGGATGAACTGAATAGGCATAATTGTAAAAGGTTTATGATTAAATTTGCCAAAAAAAAAAAAATTATGACTGAATTGGCACAATTACAATAGGTTTATGACTTTTTTGGTAATTCTCCCATGAGAATTAAAGGAAATATCCTAATTATCTTTAATATACATCAAATAAATACCCAAGTTATCTCTAATATCCCCTCAACTCAAGTTGGAGAAAGCAATTGGAGTTTCAAGAATAGATCAAATAAAAGAAGAAAACACCTACTAGTTTGCTGAAGCAATGACATGGCTATTGTAGGGGCGAGCACCATTCAGGTCAGTTTTGGGCGATTCCCGTATGAACCGGTCTGGTTCCTAATTTCTAAAATTGGAACCCATGTGATTTCAAGATGGAATCAAATTGAACCAAGACTATTGAATACCTCAACTTTCTTAACTTATTTCTTCTTTTTATATTCAACAACCCCGAATATGTTATAATAAACCATAAAATATAAATAAATAAATAAATATATAAATAAATAAATAAATAAATAAATATATATAAAAAATCCCACTAGTTGATGTAGGATCTCACACTTGAGCTTTATTTTTTTCTTTTTTTTTTTGTTAACATTTAGTCATCCTAAAACGTGTCCCACATTGAATTTGTGAGGAAAAAGACATGCCACCTTATTTTATTTTTAAATCATTCAAAGAACAAAAGGTGGACGACTGTGTTTTGTCCTGTTTCTGAAGAACCACGCTGGGTCAAACCAATCCTTATTGATTTGGTTTTCGTTTCCAAAATTTTGGAATCAAGAGCCGTCAGGTTGATTCCTCTTGGAATCAATCAACTCTATGTTGTTGTATGTTGTTGTGTAAATTAGGCACATCGGCATAGTAATAGGGATATTAGTAGTTATCAAAAAAGATATGAGATACAAGGATGCTTAGGGCATGCATTCAATTACAAAAGAGTCATAAATTTATTGTATAGATGACAATTCAGTCATAAGTTTTTTAATTTGCCCAATTAAGTCCCAAAATTTTTAATGATTGGTCAATATAGTTTTTTCGATCAAATTTCGCTGGCAATGCACCAACAGCACGGATGTGGACAATTTTTTTTGAATTCTAAAAACGAAATTTGGCTTATTTTATTTTATTTTATTTCTTTCCAATTTTTCTTGTTTCCCTTTACCAGTTGCTAGGGCCTAAACAATCCTCCGCCAACCAGAAGTGAAGGTCGCCCTTGCCGGCCTTTGATGAGGGTAGCCTGGCCAAATTTGGCTAAGGCAACCTCAGCGAAGGTAGCCTTTGTCAGTCCTCACCAATGGAAGGGCAACTAGCTAAGGAAATTAGGGAAAAAAGAAAAAAAAGAAAAAACTCAGAAAATTAAAATAATTATCTATATTAGTGGCCAGTTGTTCCACAGAGAACAGTTGGCATTGATTGGACCGTCATATTAGCAATTTCCCTTACAAAATTGGTTGAAATTATTATATTGGTAAATTATAAAAAAATATTATGATTAAATTAGCCAAATTAGAATGATTATGATTGAATTGGTATTCGTACAATAAATTTATGACTTTTTTTTTTTGTAATTATCTCAATTTTATGCTTTTGACATGCTACATTGTGCAATTGTTCTGGTTGCAATAAAAGGTCTAGAGAGTACTTTAGATCCATCCCAAGCACAAATAATTTTGGAAGTGTATATCATTAAGTGTTTTGAAAAGAAAAATAGAGTTGGATATGATGTAGTTATGTTGTAAAATCATTATATACTTGGATTTTTCCAAAAAGAAAAATTATATTCCCCCCGAAAAAGGAACAAAGATTATGTGCAAAACTTGAAAATCAATAGTTAAAAAGAGGAACCATGTGAGTCGAATTATTTAAGAAATGGACTCAATATGATGTAAGAAGGGCAAGATAAAATGAAGTTTAGAATTTATGAGAGATTTTGGGATTGTTGAAATGTCCACATTGCTAAACAATGAATTTTATATACTCTTTATATACATATGCTCTCCCTCTATTTAAAAGTTTAAGATTTTGATTGAACTTTCTAACGTGATATTAGAGCCAAATGTTATTCCTTTCACGTGAGCCGCTCATAATCTAGCTTGCACATAAGATTGAATGTTGAGATATTTTATATCGCTTGACAATAGGCTTTATATGCTCTTTATACATTTGATTTCCCTTCACTTAATAGTTTAAGTTTTTTATTGGACTTTTTAACATGGTACCAAAGTCAAGGGATATCCACCCATTAATCAAATTTGACGCACTACTCCTTATCCCACTTGCATGTAGGTTTTAACAATTGATTTTATATGCTTTTGATAGGCAATTGGTCTTCCTCCACTTAATAGTTTAAACTATTAGGTTAAATTTTATAATATGGTATCGGAGTCAAGTGATATTCCTTTCATGTGTGTGTTCACCCCGTTAATCAAATTCCATGTGCCGCTCATAACCTAGCTTGCATGTGAGATGATGTGTCAAAATATCTTACATCATTTGATAGCGGGTCTTATATACTCTTTATTATTGTCTCACTCCATCTAGTTACTTAAGCATTTGGGTTGACTTTTTTGACATGGTATTATAGGCAAGTACTATCCCTTTCACATTGTGTGTCCACCCCATTAGTCAAATTCCACATGCCACTTCTAATTAGGCTTGCACATGAGAGGAGATATTGAAATATCTTACATTGCTTGATAACTAATTTTATATGCTCTTTATAAACACACTGTTTCCCTCCAACTAATGACTTGATTTTGTTTGTTTAACTTTCTAACAGGGATAATATGATTTTTCCTAATTAAGATTTGCAAAAAGTGTCAATTTTATCCTTTTTTAACAATGAAATGTCATGATAAATTCATAAGTTATCACAAACAAAAACATTATACAAAGAAATATTTCTGCAAAAATTCAATCTGGCCGAAGGTCAATTTAGATTTTCTTTGCAACATCAAGAGAATATGAGCGAATAAATGTCCTCTTTCTAAGATTTTTTCTTGAAAAGCAGCCTTTAATTGTTTTTGACTATCCCTTGTTTTTGCTCTGCGGGCCTTCTTTCAACTCTCTTTTTTTTTTTTTAAAGAAAAAAGTTATTTCGTCCACACTTAAATAAGCTATTAAAAACAACCTGCATGTGTTGAAAACGTGCATCACGGCATGTTTTGCTAGCTTAGAAGGATGATGTGTACATATATTTAAATTAGTGAACAGGGATAAAAATAGGGATAGTTATCAAAAAATTCTTAAATCTACTATACGTATTTCAATTCAGTTACAAACATTTTAATTTGACAAATTTAAATTTAAATATTTTGATAATTTACTAATGTAGTTATTCCAACTAATTTTTACTAATAATTATTTAAGTGGACACCATCCGTCCTAAGTGAAATGAACAATTTTTGCAATTTTTTTATTATAAATTTTCATTTTTTTCTTTTATTTTGTATCTTTTTTTTATTGTGGGCCGGCGAGGGTCGCCATCTGACCCTTGATGGCACTAGTCTCATGAGGTTATGATGGATCAAGGCAGCATCCTACAGAACTATTCAAAAAGCTTGAGTAGTGAAAATTTTCAATTGCAACAGAATCTATCGATATGGGATTCCTCACGAAATCATCACAGATAATGTGCCCAACTTGGACAGTGCCATGATGGACAGAGTTTGTCAACAATTCAAGATCACTCATTGTCTGCCCCTAGGAGACCTAAGACGAATGGAGATGACACCTTCATTATGACCGATAAGCCTATAGACTGACGAAGGGAAATTAAAAAAGAAGAAGTAAAATATAGAAATAAAAAAGTATAAAAATTCAAAAAATTCAGGGGAAAAAGAAAACTTTTCCCTGTCAGTGTTGGCCAATTTGCCACGTCAAACAGCTAGTGCCCATGTTAGCTATTTTTAGCCAAACTTGACAAATCTCAAATTATGTAAGACGAAATTGGTCAATTAGAAGTTTTAAGACTAAATTGGCATATATATAGTACGTTTATAATATTTATTTTATTTTATAATTTTTCCATCAAGAACATGCTTTGAACTAGTTTTGAATTAGGATCATGATTGTCGTATCCAATAGGTCTCATTCGATGTAAGGCCCCGGTGCAATTTAGTACATATAACACATTTAGTACATATAACACATTCATTAAGTACTTGCTCATTATGGATGTAATAGTCCAAAGTTAGAAACTTTAATTCAAAAGTTCAAAATTTATAGATAAAGGAAGACTGCATGAATACAAATCTTGTTAAAATCCCAAAAATAAAGGACATGTGACATGTTAATTAACATGGATAATTACTTGAAATCTTAAATTGATGGGAAAAATTAAGGAATTGATATTGGGAAGGGTTTGCTTGCAACTTCTATAAAAAGATGTTTAAGAATTAAGACTGCAATTTTGCCAAAACTCAGATTTAGGATCAATGAAACTTTGCCAGCCTCCGCAAAATGAGAGAGGCACTTTGTATTTTTTTTTTTTTTGGCAGCCATATTCATCACTTTTCATTTCCCCAATCGATTTAACTACTTCTGTTGTCACTTGTGTTTCTTGTAGTAGTTAGACGCACCACCATTAATCCGTTCATATAATCTTGACGTCAATGGAGTCACCTAGGCATGAGTTAATCACATCTAATCATCTAACTTTTCAATGATCCTTACTAAATTTGTTATGATATACAAAATCAATAAATTAAGCAAATAGAAAAATTACCTAGAAATCCATGAGAATATCTCGAAATCTCATAGACTGATTAAATTCAGATCTCTTGTTTTGGTGGATAGTAACATTCAGTCAAAAACTTCTTATTTATAGCTTGTGGGATTCGAACAAGTGATCTCCACTCTCCAGTTCATAAGCTAAAAATCACGGCACCTCAACCAACCGTGCTAATCAAGGGGGTTAAAAAGTAACAATTATTTTTCCCCTTTAGAAAGGACAAATTACTAGCAATGAAATTTAAGAATTGACTTTATGAGGACCTGCGGAATTTATGCATCATCGTCATTCGCCTTCTCTACAATCATCTTGTTATGTATATATCAATCAACATTCTCTCAATGTGTAATATATATATATAAACTCAGAGTACGAGGTTACATTCCTCCTAAATAACTTGAAGTGAGCATTTCGCGCAAGATATATGTCTAACCCAAAAAACCGACCCGAATCCGGCTCAGCCCTTGCCCGGCCCACGGTCTACCGGGCTCGGCCCAAAAAGAACAGTCCCGACAAACAAAGCGACCCGTTCCTTCTCCAAGCTCCGAGGTGAGCTGAGAAACCTCGTCCCTTTCCCGATCTTCATCGTCTTCCTCGACCGGAAAATGGAGAAATTCAAGACCCTGGAAATCGTCCGAGCCAGACCCGGCTCTGCCGTCTTCCACCTCCGCCTCAACCACCCTTCCTCCCGCAACGCTCTCTCCCTCGACTCCTTCGCCGAGCTCCCCCTCGCCCTCTCCTCCCTCGACCGCAACCCCGACGCCCTCGTCCTCGTCCTCTCCGGCGCCGGCCAATCAAGTCGCCGCAGGACGCGGTGACGGCCATCGAGCGGTGCCGCAAGCCGGTGATCGCCGCCTTCCACGGGGCGTGCGTCGGGGGCGGCGTCGACGTGGCCACCGCGTGCGACGTGAGGTACTGCACGGAGGACGCGTTCTTCTCGGTGAAGGAGGTGGACCTGGCGATCATCGCCGACCTCGGGACGCTCCAGAGGTTGCCGAGCATCGTGGGGTACGGGAACGCGATGGAGCTGGCCTTGACGGGTCGGAGGGTGTCGGGCTCGGAGGCGAAGGAGCTGGGGCTGGCTTCTCGGGTTTTCGGGTCGAAGCGCGAATTGGATGATGGAGTGAGAGTCATCGCTGAGGGTAAGTAGTTTCAGATTCTAGTATCTTGGTTTCTCAAAGCGAATAAAGTTATCTTTTTGCTGGAATATAATTCATATGCTGAAATACCGTACGCAGCGTTTACTGATTGCATTAGTGATCATTGTATATGACATTGAATTATTCCTATCAGAGTTAAATAGACCGATCCCGCTTTCATGGTTTAGCATTTCGGTGGGAATTGTAAGTTAGGCTGAGTCTTGGAACTTTTAGTTATTAGATAAATTATATGCTGGGTTTGATTGGGATTCTAATGGACACCTTTCCGATTCCAAATCAATGATTTGGAGGTGTTTCCCAGTGATGTGGAATTCTATGTCGAGCACCTTACTTGACACTACATAAGAAACGGATTTAAGACCGGTTTGAATGTTTGAAATTATTGTAAAGCTGTGCGGGATTAGTATGTGATCGTAATTCAAATGTAAAGATTGAAGCAGTAAGGATCAGGCATTGGCGAGATGGTCATGACTAGGATGCTGGGAGCCGAAGGAGGCGTTTCTTGGTTTTGCAGCGAAAGAGAGAAACTATGGGAGAACAATTAGTATGGCTTCAAATTATCAAAGTGTGGAAGGTTCCCAGTCTTATCTTAGTTTTCCTTTTTCACAATAGACCCTGGCAATGGTGAGCAGACCGCGCTCTTCATTCATAGAGTTTGAACCCAGTGGTGCCAAGATAATTGGAGTTATTTTGGATACACCACATCGACTTTGGCTCTTTCAAGGCATCTACTTTTTTTCTTTTTGGTATAGGAGTCTAATTTAGCAGTTTTGAGAATAAGCAAATCGAGATTGAAGTTGGATATGGTTGAATGGCTTGGTTAAACTGAACCCAAATCGATAAACTGACAGACTAAATTTTGGGTTTAGTTCACATTGATTGTCTTCAGTTTACCAATTTTAGACTCTCTTGACATTCTCTCAGTGTAATGAAGGATAGAGTTACCATTTAGATTAGAAGGGCTCCACTTATCCATTTCTTCAAGGCTAATCGAAACACCTGTATTTTTTGCTCTATTTGTATGTACGATGGGTGTATTTGTCCTTCACTTGGAACTTTTATCGGTTTAGGATAGTATACTGAAGATGCTGGGTCATTGTTTTTCTTTGTTAAAATTGCTAGTTACCCTTCAATTGCAGACCGGCAATGTGCATTTTTTGTTGAAACGAGGTTGTGGGGAAAAAATCTTGCCTATCGAGGTCATCAAATCATTGAGTATATCCTTGCAGAAATAGATAACAGCAAGTTGCAGGTGGAAAATAAAAAGTTCTCATTTTGGGTAATACTATATGTTGGATTGGGGACTAGAAAAGTTTCTTGCATTGGTAAATCTTTTGAGGAGGCGGAGTTGTTTCTAGTTTTAATGCTCTGTTCTCATTTTCTGAGAAAGGTTGGTTCTATTTTGCGCACAGCGATTGCTTCCAAGTCCCTGATGGCTGTTACCGGGACCAAAGCCGTGCTGCTGAAGAGCAGGGACATGAGCATAGATCAAGGCTTGGACTATGTTTGTTTGACTCTCTTCCTGGGCATGGATTTCAACTAAAATTGCTTGCGATATCAGAGGGGCCATCCAATAAAATGGAACAATAGGTTAGTTCTACCCAACCGCAGCACGAGCATCATCGACTAGGATGGGTTCGAATATACTAGTAATTAACTGGATCTTTAATTAGATAACATAAGAATCGGGTTCGAATATACTAGTAATTAACTCAATCTTTGATTTGATAACAGAAGGATTTATATCTTTCGAGATATTGCCTTTAGCACTTTCTTCTTCATTCAATTGTATATGGATTGAGTCGGGGACTTAATGAAGTTTTTTGGGATAATAATATAAACAATCTATCGACTTTGACTCAATGTATAATTTGATAAGTAAAATTTTAATTTATTCAATATGATTTCTGAACTTTGGCTCAATGTACAATATGGTCCTTGAACTTTTAATTTATTCAATGTAGTTCCTTAAATTTTGGTACATAACGTTATCTTTCTATTACTTCATAACTAGAGATTACATTAAACTGCTTGGACAAAGGCATAGTTGATCATGGCTGGGTCAACATTCGTGACTAGTCCCTAAGTTGCTCGAGCTCCATCTTGTCGCCTAGGGTCGTACAACCTAGGCGGCCTGCCGTTCTCCTTTCTTATTTTCTTTTCTAATTTTATTTTTTTCTTGCAATAATTATTTTTGCAAGTTGTTTACCAATACTATGTGCTTTGCATAAAAATCCTATTTTCCACGAAAAGCTTCATCACAGCAAATTTCATTTTCTCCAGGGGACAGATCACATGTTTTTACTAGGGTCAGGGGCACTAATGGATATTTTGCTCCGGAGTATGCAATGACGGGACAATTTACTGTCAAATCTGACGTCTCTAAGGGTAACAGAACCGTGTAACAAGGGTGATTCTAGTTTGATTTATGTCTCTTGTTGCATGACCATGAATCCCATCTCATTTGGACTTCTTCCTTTCAGAAGTATGTTTAGGTGCTTTTGGAATGGAAAGAGTTTTGAGGATGCTGGAGGGCCTGGGCTCAGCTTCGCAGTGTCCGGAAAGAACAATTCTCCAGGGGACATGAATAGAGGAAGGCCTGTCACCAAGGCGAAAGTGTGGGGAGAGAATTGGCGAGGCAGAACGCTCAAGGCGGTTTCGATGGATCTAATGGCGTGTTGTCTTGATCGAGAATTTCCTGCTTCGTTCGCTCCTTGAGCCTCTTCACTTGCTTTCTGTGAACCATACGAAGCAAAACAGGGCATTCATGTTGTGTCGTGCATATTCCATTCTGCCGAACAGAATGAGTGGAGAGATTGTGGTCGAATTAGCAAGAATCGGTCCCCACTACCTTAACTCGCACTTTTCAGGTTCTATCTCTCCATTCTCTGTTTACGCTCTTGTTGAAACCTGGGGGAAGAAGACTTATGTGTATATCGTTGCTAGGACAGCAATCTAGATCGAGAATAGAGAGAGAGAGAGAGAGAGAGAGAGAGAGAGAGAGATTCTTGTGATGCTTCTGCTGGATCTTGTAAGTTTATTCTGAGCAGGAAGAGAGAGAGAGAGAGATTCTTGTGATGCTTCTGCTGGATCTTGTAAGTTTATTCTGAGCAGGATTCGCCTGCATTTTCAAGTAAAACGCTTGCTATATCAGAAGCATCATCTGATAAATGGAACAATAGGTCAGTTCTATCCAACCGCGGTATTCAAGTGAGATTAGGCAATTAGAAAATTCAGCCCAGGCATCATCGAATGTACTAGTAGTTAACTTGTTCATTAATCGGCAAACTGAATGATGAATACACTTCTGAGAGATTGTCAGAGCACTTTCTTCTTCATACAATTGCATACCAACCGAACAAGAGAGACAGATAGAGAGAGATATCGATAAAGCACATAGGATCACTATAGATAGAGCACATAGGATCACTATGGAGAGGAGGATACATTGACGCAAATTTGAGCCTTCACATTCTTAATTAAAGCCCCAATCGATGGTAAGTTGGGCTTGAGCAAACTTAACTTGGTTGATCAGACCCCGGGTCATCGCCAGAAACTACCACTTCCACGGCATCCTTCGGCAGTTGTGATGGCTGTGACTGTTACTCATCCGCTCGGGCTTCACCGCCGTCGATGGTGGGTGCGATTTTAATGGTGACGGGTTGGGCTTCAGAGACTCCTGAGGAGGGGTGAGCGACGATTTTGGCGGGGTCTTGCGGGGGCTTCGTGTCCACGATATTTCTGTAGTATCCGTACAAGACCATTTGAGACAGTCCCAAGACAAAGCCCACGACATTCGGTATCTGCATGTCAAGGTCAAGAATATTCTTTAAGTTCGGCCGAAACTTATGTTAAAACTTGACAAAACGTTCTAGTCTGCCCCAAGGCTCAATATCGATATGCTTGATGACGTGTATTCGCATTCATCACATAATCTTCATCCGTAACAGTTATAAATATATTGGATTTATGTATTTACATCGATTGACCATTCGAGAATCTTAAATCTCACATCAATTTTTTTTCCCAAAGTCATGTACTTAAGTTTTGTTAAATATTCTCACATCGGTCCATTTTTCAAATATAAAGTTTTCGATCCTCCAATAATCATAATTATTAATAACGTGTCCCACTTGGTCGATATTATTTAACCTTTTTTTTTTTCTAAAAATAGATATTATGAACTCAATGCAAGAAATTAGATAACGGTATAATATGAAGAAAAAAAACCGAAAATTATTACCATGCTAAATAATTACATAAATTCATCCTACCCGAACAACTTGAAGAGAAAAGTCTAATCACACAGAATGTATACATATGTTATGGACATGGGACCCGCATATGCTCTTATTAGCTTTTCTTGAAAATTTAATTAGTCTTATTAGCCCATTAATGACGTGCCAACGCAACATGTTATATAGAAAATTTAGCCGAACCCAAAAGTGATGCTGAACAAATATTTGGACCTACACTAACCCAATGCACATTACAACAGAACATACACTTCAAATACAAAGTAAAGTGATCCTTAACGATCGTTGATTTAATTTTTCGAAAATGGGGATCCCTTACCATAATGCACCAGTCCTTTTGGAAGAAACCGTAGCCGAACCACATGATGGCGCTCAACGTTAGAAAGAACGACAGAGAGAAGGGCATGAACTCCACGCTCTTCGTTCGCACAACTCGTGCCTAAGAAGACCAAAATAGGGAAAAAGAGAGAGAGAAGATTAAAATGCGTTTTCCTTGATTAGATATGAGAATTTGAGAAGAGAAAGATTGGATTTTTTAAGTGCGCACCACAATGCTTAATGGCGCTGCGAAGACGCTCACGGAAATTGTCGTGCAGATCCATCCGAACACCGTGGCACGTGCATCATCGTTTGGAATGAAGTGTGTGATGAGAATTAGGAGAGGGAACAATCCCATGTTCATCAGAGCAAAGAGCTTGATTGTGGAGTTCTGCAGTAATCAAAATCATTAAGTCAGAACAAACACAGGATAGTTAGAGATATAGGGGAAAAAGAGAGCTTTTAGATGGCAAGGATGGAGACCGCAAAACACATTTGGTTAACCCAGTCAATCGTAAACTATCACTGGGATTTATTGTATCCTTAAAATTTCAGTTCTTTTCTTGTCGAACGTATTTCCTTTCATTGTATAGATCACGTGAATCCCCAAAAAAAGTTTCCTAGCAAGCTTATTGGTTCATTGTGTGATTGGAATATGAGCATTGCATCGTCTAATGATTAATACGTACCCTAGCAGCTCCCAGCGCATAAGCAATGTAGATGGCAATGTACACCATCTCTATGACGCATCCAAAGGAGTTAATGGTGATGAGAAGGAAGGAGTGTCCTTTGAGGAATGCGTAGTAAAGCCAGAGCATGGAGCTGAATAGAGCGACCAAATATGGTATCGATTGGAATTCCTCGGTCGATTTGTTCTTGTAGATTCTGTAAAATGTCGGCCTGCAATAGGAGGAGAAAAAGAATCAGTAGTTATTGTATTGGGATAAAAAAAAAAAAGACTATCTTCATCCTAGTGAAGGCAAAGAACTTCAAAGAAAAACATGATTACTTACACTGGAGCCAAGAAGACGAAGAACGAGACAATGTTTCCTATCATCGAATGCAAAAGAAAAGCACAAACGTTAGATTATTTTGTGCAAGCGCGATGCAAATGAAAATGCTCTTTTTGCTAGGGTTAAAATTAAAGAAGAAGAAAAACAACCTCAGTTATTTACTAATCTAAGTGCTGAGCACATACGGCGTGGTTGAACAGAACTCGAACTAAATCACATTACATGTCATTGTATAACCTTTGTATACACACAATATAGCCAAAAGATGAAAAGAATGAATTCCCACGAAATGCAAACCGACTCGAGACAATATAAATCCTACGTTAGTTGCAACAACTTGAAGACAGACCCATAAGTTTATGACAGACGCTAGCGTACCTGCTTCATCATTTAAAGCTAATTCTAAAAGTGCGCTAGAGTGAAAACAAAAATCGTCGGAGGAAATGGCCAAAAGGGTTGTGAAAAAGTTGGCAAAAGTCCAAGAGACTGAAAAGGTTGCTGGAGGTTTGATTTCGAGTGGGGTTTGTATCATCAAAAGAGAGAAAAACACCGTGTGAAGAGTGGTGTCAAGATTAGTGCACCGGGAAAAATTTTCTCATTTTCTTTGTGATTTTGGTTGTTGCTTCACGTGTGTTTTGCAAATGATAGAAAGAGAAAGAATGAGGTTTTGGAAGAGAGAGTTGCCAAACGAAAAGAAGAAGAAAAGAAGAGAATGACCTGCTAACCATCATCCTAAAGATACTAATACGAACGATTCATCAAGCGGAAAAAAAATAAACGAATGTAGACCATATGAAGATGGATGGGATGAAAGGAAATGGCGCAAGCAAGCAGCATTATTGCGAAGAAGAAGAAGCAAATGGAAATGAGGGGCGAACAGCTTCTGGTTTCTTCCTTCTTTACCTAGGATACCGAAAATGAAGATCAAGAAGTCCATTTTCCACCTCCGACCGTGAGATATCCTCTCCTCTCTCCAAGGCAAAGACCAAGAAAAGAAAGCAGGGTTTGGAGAGAAACCCTGGCTCTCTCTCTCTTTCTCTCTCTCTCTCTCCCTCCCTCTCCTCCGCCTCTCTCACTAACTTTCGTCTTTCGATGAAAACCATCCGAGGGATGGCTCGGCTTTATACACACACACACACAATATTGCATCCCACTAGGCACAGGAGAAAAATGGGGGTTGCCGTGTGTGCGTGTATGCGCGCCACAGAGAGAGAGAGAGAGAGAGAATATGCGTATTGAATTCATAGTGCTCGCATGACAAGTGGAGGACTAGTAGGTAGCGTAGCACAAAATCATTCTCTCCACCTCAGCAGCAGCAGCCCCTCCTCCTTCCCTCCTCCTCGTCGCCCCACGTGCCTCCCTCCTCGCGTGCCCGTACAGACTCCTCCGCCACAATGTTGGGGTCGAAAGTCGTGCGGACGCGACCGGCCGTACCTCCCTTCAATTATATTTCGATTTCCTCCGCCGCGCGGCGGAGGCCCTCTGGGGCGGCGCGGGGGCGGCGGCACGCGCCCCCGGGCGTGAGTGGTGATTGGTGCGCGAAGCATTGTTACGTTACTTCCCCACCGCTAAGCTGTCCTCCGCGTAATGCTTCGTTCACGTGACCTCTTCGAAAATTACACTTTGGTTCCGCGATTTTTTCATTGTCCTTTAGCCGTTTTCTTTCTCCTCCCCCCCGCATTCAAAAACCCCGAACCAACACTGCTTGCTGACTCCCCCACGCACTCAAAAACCCCGAGCCAAACACGCCTTGCTGGCTCGGCCCTAATTTAGCCCTCCCCCCTTCTCTCTCTAGTATTATTGTTTTATAATGGTAATTGTTTGTCTCGTAGCGCTCTTCTTTGCGCGCCCTTCATGTGGAAGAGCTCTAGAGGTTTCGTGCGTGCGCGTTCATGGCATCTCCCCGCTTTGGCTTTTTCGTTCTTCAAGCCTCGTGCACATGCGCCTTGCGGTTGCGTGAGGCATGATAGGACGAGAAGGGTGATGACCATGTACAGAACAAAATGATGGGTTCTTTTTGCGCATTTATGTTTCTTGGTTGGGCGATGAATGAGGTTGTTGCGGCTCGCATGCATGGATGGTTGGAACTCGGGAAGTGGTTTCGGGATTTGCCAGGTGGTGGAGGAGGGTCGAGATAAGATATTTTCTCAGGCAACATTCATTCACCCCTGTGGTTTCTCCTCCTTTTACCATATCGTGCGGTTGCTTGGCGTACGCATCGCGTTGACAACATGAGGATTTTCACAAAAGCGGTGGTTTCGCCAAACGTGAGCTGACGCGCTTGCTTATTGTGTCCTCCTACCAAATCCTGTGAAGCTTCAATATAGTTCCAGATGCGACCACGCGAAAACGGCATTTTCACGGAATTCCCAAACCCGAGTGTCACCCCCAAAAGTAGTCCGGTTTCAATGCGGTTTTTCGGCGATGGAAAAGTTGGTGAGCTGTGAAGTGATTGATCATATGGTACGGTACCATTATTGCTTATTCGACTAGTGACTATGGGCTAAAAGTTTTCAAGTTCTAGCTTCCCTAATTACGGTGGCTTTTGCTGTGTAAATGGCAAGACTATAGCATAACTTCTGATGGTTGCGAACTTCCATTACTGTTTGCAAATAATGTGTGAAAGGGACTCTCGGGAACTTAGGTTACATGCCGAATTTTGGAGGCCCCATGACGTTTTACTAACGAAAACTATTAAATTCCAATGATTAACATTCAATGAGAACATGGTACGGGTGGATCTGGAATGGACAAAAGATTGAACACCTCGCAATTGTTTTGTGAGTTGATGTAGTTTGACCCAAAATCATAATTAATATTGAGTGAGTTGTAGCGCACAAATGTGTAAACGTAAGCCAATCCCACGAAGGCTTTCAATCATAGGAAAACCTAATTGGCAAGGGGAGAGGGAGACCCCATTTAGCTATTTAAGGGTGATATCTTTCTTTATGTTGCCCGATGAAGAACGCATGTCCCTATCAATACTAATAGAATAGGTTGATATCATAAAATATAACGACGCTGTGCGTTAGTTGCGTAGAAAAATTGATGTTTTTAGTATAATAATATAACCTCGCGAGTATAGTAAGAGATATAAAATCACAAAACTTAGGTATAGTTTATTTTACAAATAATGTCCATTTTAAAAATATTTTGCAATCTACCAGGTGTCCCTGTAGAAGGTACAACACTTTTCAGGGTAGAGGATGCAAGGTACATCCCAAAGTCGAGCATGTGCTGGCTGATTCTGAACTTTTGAAAGTCGGAACTTATCGCGTGTCTTCCTCTAAAACGCATCCGGAATCGAATCCAGCCATGTTGATTCCTTAAATTTCCCCGCATGTACCCCACCTTTAAAGGCTTTTATTTTTCTTTTGGTCGAAAGCTTTACAGGTTTAAAAACAACAAAATCGTGTAATGGTTACCTCCCGTGACACGTAGGGCTGGCCTTTTAAAATCATTCAGATCTGATTTCGTGCGAGGCACATAATGCCTTATTGGGCATGTTTATCGTGAATCTAATGGGGGGTTTAAGGGAACTATTCTAGGTATAATTCTTCATCGATCCCTTGACTCAATCTGGTCTAGAGACTCCTTAAAAGACTCTCTCTCTCTCTCTCTCTCTCTCTCTCTCTCTCTCTCTTCAATTGATGAAGACGGGTAGGTTCAGGTTTTGCTTTTTTCTTTTTTTTGTTGGAAAAACTTAGATAACCCCACGCGATAACGTGAGAAATGTGAAATTTTTGAATATTTGAATGGGTTCTTATGAAAAGATACATGAACCGGAGAATTAAAGTAATACAATAATATATCTTGAGAGACAATGAGAATTAAAGGAAATATCCTAATTATCTTTAATATACATCAAAGAAATATTCAAGTTATCTCTAATATCCCCTCAACTCAAGTTGGAGAAAGGAGTTGGAGTTTTAAGAATAGATCCAATAAAAGAAGAAAACACCTACTAGTTTGCCGAAGCAATGACGTGGCTATTGTAGGGGTGAGCACCATTCAAGTCAGTTTTGGATGATTCCCATATTAATCGGTCCGGTTTCTAATTCCTAAAATTGGAACCAATGTGATTTCAAGATGGAATCAAATTGAATCAAGACTATTGAATACCTTAACTTATTTCTTCTTTTTTATTCAACAATCCCGAATATGTTATAATAAACCGTAAAGTATATATATTTATATATAATCCCACCAGTTGATGTAGGATCTCACACTTGGGCTTTATTATTATTATTTTTATTTTTTTGTTAATTTTTAGTCATCCTAAAACGTGTCCCACAATTAATTTGTGAGGGAAAAGACATGCGGCCTTTTTTTTATATTTTAAATCATCCAAAGAACAAAAGGTGGATGGCTGTGTTTTGTCCCGTTTCTCAAGAACCACGTTGGGTGAAACCAGTCCCTATTGATTTGGCTTTCGTTTCCAAAATTTTGGAATCAAGAGCCGTCAGGTCGATTCCCGATTCAAAGCAAAGGACCAATCTACCCAGAAATCAATCAACTCTACATTGTTGTGTGTTGTTGTGTAAATTATGCACATCAGCACAGTAATAGGGATATTAATAGTTATCAAAAAAGATATGAGATACAAGGATGCTTAGGGCGTGCATTCAATTACAAAAAAGTCATAAATTTATTGTATAGATGAAAATTCAATCCTAAGTTTTTAAATTTGGCCAATTAAATCCCAAAACTTTTAATGATTGTTCAATCTAGTTTTTTCAATCAAATTTTGTTGGCAATGCACCAACAGTGCGGATGTGGACAATCTTTTTGAATTCTAAAATTGAAATTTGGCTTATTTTATTTCGTTTCTTTCCAATTTTTCCTGTTTCCCTTTACCTAATTGCTCGGGCCTCAACAATCCTCCGCCAACCAGAAGTGAAGGTCACTCTTGCTGGCCTTTAGTGAGGGTGGCCTGGCCAAATTTGGTCAAGGCAAGCAACCTCAGCGAAGGCGGCCTTTGTTGGCCCTCACCAGTGGAAGGGCAACTAGCTAAGGAAATTAGGGAAAAAAAAAAAAGAAAAAACTCAGAAAATTTAAATTATTGCAAAAATTATCTATATTAGTGGCCATATATTCCACGGAGAATAGTTGGCATTGATTGGACTGTTATATTAGCAATTTCCCTTACAAAATTGGTTGAAATTATTATATTGATAAATTATCAAAAAAATTATGATTAAATTAGCCAAATTAAAATGATTATGATTGAATTACTATTTGTACAATAAATTTATAAATTTTTTTGTAATTATCTTAATTTTATGCTTATGACATGCTACATTGTGCAATTGTTCTGGTTGCAATAAAAGGTCTGGAGAGTACTTTAGACCCATCCCAAGCACAAATTATTTGGAAGTGTATATTGTTAAGTGTTTTGAAAAGAAAAATAGAATTGAATATGATGTAGTTATGTTGTAAAATTGTTAAATAATTGGATTTTTCCAAAAAAAAAAAATTATATTCCCCCCTAAAAAGGAACAAAGATTATGTGCAAAACTTGAAAATCAATAGTTAAAAAGAGGAACCATGTGAGTTGAATTATTTAAGAAATGGACTCAATTCGATGTAAGAAGGGCAAGATAAAATGTAGTTTAGAATTTATAAGAGATTTTGGGATTGTTGAAATGTCCACATTGCTAAATAATGAATTTTATTTTATATATTCTTTATATACATATGCTCTCCCTCTATTAAAAGTTTAAGATTTTGGTTGAATATTCTAATGTGATATTAGAGCCAAATGTTATTCCTTTCGTGTGAGCCGCTCATAATCTAGCTTGCACGTAAGATTGAATGTGGAGATATTTTTTATCGCTTGACAATAGGCTTTATATGCTCTTTATACATTTGATTTCCCTTCACTTAGAGTGCGGGACACCCGAGTCAACTAAGCGCCGACACACTAAGCGCCATAACTTTAAAATGGTACACTTAAGTGCCATCATCGGAGTAAAATGGGACACTTAAGTGCCACTCCGGCGAAAATCCGGCCAAATGGCTGACGTGGCGACTTTCCGGCGAAGCTCGGTCCAAAACGGCGTCGTTTTGCACGCCGACGTGGCGGAGAAAATGCAAAAACGACGCCGTTTCACGTCCACGTGTAAATAATAGTATATAAATTAATTAAATTAGATTTAAAATATTCAAAAAATTTTAAAAAATTAAGAAAAATTTTAAAAATTAAGAAAATTTTAAAAATTTTAAAAATTAAGAAAAATTTTAAAATTTTAAAAATTTTAAAAAATAAGAAAATTAAAAAAAAAATTAAAAAATTAAGAAAATTTTAAAAATTTTAAAAAATTTTAAAAATTAAGAAAATTTTCAAAAATTTTAAAAAATTAAGAAAATTTAAATTTTTTTTTAAATTAAGAAAATTTTAAAATTTTTTAAAAATTAAGAAAATTTTAAAATTTTTTAAAAATTAAGAAAAAATTAAAAAAATTGTAAAAAAGGGGGAGGGGGGTGGGAGGCCGAACGGGACGGCTCCCTTGCCGCCGCCGCCGGCTCCCTCACCGCCGCCACCTCCGCCGCTGTCGCCTCCCCACCCCCTTTTTTTTTTAATTTTTAAAATTTTCTTTTTTTTTTAATTTTTAAAATTTTTTAAAATTTTTTAAAATTTTTAAATTTTTTAAAATTTTTAAATTTTTAAATTTTTTAAATTAAAATTTTTAAATTTTCTTATTTTTTTAATTTTTTTAATTTTTTAAAATTAAAATTTTTTAATTTTCTTTTTTTTTTTTTTAATTTTTAAAATTTACTTTTTTAAAATTTTTAAATTTTTTTTTTTAAATTTTTATGCTGATTTGGAGCTCCGGCGAGCCACGTAGGCAAAAAATAATAATAAAATATTGCCACGTAGGATTTCCGGCAAGGGTCGCCGGAGGTGGCACTTAAGTGTCCCACTCGAAAAAAAAAAGTGGCACTTAAGTGTACCGTTTTGAAGTTATGGCACTTAAGTGTCCTGTGGCCGCGTGCTTGTTATGGCACTTGTGGTGTACTTCTGCCCTTCACTTAATAGTTTAAGTATTTTTATTGGACTTTTTAACGTGGTACCAAAGTCGAGGGATATCCACCCGTTAATCAAATTCTACACGCTATTCCTGATCCCACTTGCATGTAGGTCTTAACAATCGATCTTATATGCTTTTGATATGCAGTTGGTCTCCCCCCACATAATAGTTTAAACTATTAGGTTAAATTTTATAATATGGTATCGGAGTCAAGCGATATTCCTTTCGCATGTGTGTTCACCCTGTTAATCAAATTCCATGTGCCGCTCATAACCAAGCTTGCATGTGAGATGGTGTGTCAAAATATCTTACATCATTTGATAGCGGGTCTTATATACTCTTTATTGTTGTCTCACTCTATCTAGTTACTTAAGCATTGGGGTTGAACTTTTTTGACATGGTATTATAGGCAAGTGCTATCCCTTTCGCATTGTGTGTCCACCCCATTAATCAAATTCCATGTGCCACTTCTAATTAGGCTTTGCAAGTGAGAGCAGATGTTGAAATATCTTACATTGCTTGATAACAAGTTTTATATGCTCTTTATAAACACATTGTTTCCCTCCAACTAATGACTTACTTTTTTTGGTTTAACTTTTTAACAGGGACAATATGATTTTTCCTAATTAAGATTTGCAAAAGGTGTCAATTTTATCCATTTTTAACAATGAAATATCATGATAAATTCATAAGTTATCACAAACAAAAACATTATACAAAGAAATTTTCTACAAATATTCAATCTGGCCGAAGGTCAATTTAGATTTTCTTTGCAATGTCAAGAGAATATGAGCGAATAAATGTCCTCTTTCTAAGATTATTTCTTGAAAGGCAGCCTTTAATTGTTTTTGACTACCCCTTGTTTCGTCCAATGTAAGCTTCACGTTCACTTAAATAAGCTATTAGAAACAACTTGCATGTGTTAAAAACATGCATCACAGCATGTTTTGCTAGCTTAGAAGGATGATGTGTACATATATTTAAATTAGTGAACATGGATAAAAATGGGGATAGTTATCAAAAAATTCTTAAATCTATTATAGGTATTTCAATTCAGTCACAAACATTTTAATTTGATCAACTTAATTTTAAATATTTTGATAATTTACTAATGCAGTTATCTGACTAATTTTTATTGATAATTATTTAAATGGACACTAGCCATCCTATGTGAAATGAACAATTTTTGCAATTTTTTTTTACAATTTTTCATTTTTTTTCTTTTCTTCTGTATCTCTCTCTTTCTTTTTTTTTTTTCTTTTTTTTTTTTAATTGTGGGTCCGCAAGGGTCACCGTCTGACCCTTGATGGCACTAGTCTAATTAGGTTATGACAGATTGAGGCAACATCCTACAAAACTATTCCAAAAGTTAGAGTAGAGAAATTTTTCAATCCCAACAAAATTTGTCGATATGGGGTTCCACACGAAATCATCATAGATAATGCGCCGAACTTGGACAATGCTATGATGGACAGAGTTTGTCAACAATTCAAGATCACTCACTGCTTGCCCCAAGGAGACTGAAGATGAACGGAGATGACACCTTCATTATGACCGATGAGGCTATAGACTGGCGAAGGGAAATTTAAAATAAAATAAAAGTAAAAATTGAAAAAAAAAACGTAAAATATTAAAAAATTTTAGGAAAAAAAAAATTCCAACGTTAGTGTTGGCCGACATGCCATGTTGAACATCTAGAGTCCATTTTAGCTATTTTTAGCCAAAATTGACAAATCTCAAATTTTCTAAAATGAAATTGGTCAACCACCGCCTGCGGTGGCCTAGTTGGATAAGAGCTCGTCTACCTAGGATGGAGGAGTTCAAATCCTGCAGGACACACAGGGTCTTAAGCACGACGTCGGGGTGGTGAGTCTTTTGCTAGCGTCATCCCAAGGTTTACCTGCCGGTTGCCCGTTGTATGGGATTCCTTGGGTATCAAAAAAATAAAAAATTGATCAATTAAAAGTTTTAAGACTAAATTGACATCTATATAGTACATTCATAAATTTTATTGATAATTTTTCCATCAAGAACATGCTTTGAACTAGTTTTGGATTACGGTCAATGATCGTCGGATCCAGTAGGTCTCATTCGATGTAAGGTCTAGATACAATTTAGTATATATAACACATTCATTGAGTACTTGCTTGTTCTAGATGTATCAGTCCAAAGTTAGAAACTTTAATTTAAAATTTCAAAATTAAGTAGATGAAGGGAGACTACATGAATACGGATCTTGTTAAAATCCCATAAATAAAGGACATGTGACACTTTAATTAACGTGGATAATTACTTGAAATCTTAAATCAATGGGAAAAATTAAGGAAGTGATGATATTGGGAAGGGTTTGCTTGCCTTCTTCAAAAAGATGTTCGAGAATTAAGACTATAGTTTTTCCCCAAAACACTAAATTTAGGATCGATGAAGCTTTGCTAGCCTTGGCAAAATGAGAGAGGCACTTCGTATTTTTTTGCAGCCATATTCATCACTTTTCATTTCCTCGATCGATTTAACCATTTCTGTTGTCACTTGTTTTTCTTGTAGTAGTTAGATGCACCAGTATCAATCCGTTAATATAATCTTGATGTCGATGGAGTCACCCAGGCATGAGTTAATCACATCTAATCATCCAACTTTTCAATCATCCTTACTAAATTTGTTATGATATACAAAATCAATAAATTAAGCAAATAGAATGACTATCTAGAAATTCACGAGAATATCTCGAAGTCTCATAAACCGATTAAATTCAGACCTTGTGTTTTGGTGGATAGTGACCCTCGACCAAAAACAACTTATGTATAGTTTGTGGGATTCGAACAAGTGATCTCCACTCTCTAGTTCATAAGCTGAAAATCCCATGGCACCTCAACCAATTGTGCTAATCATGGGGATTAAAAAGTAACAATTCTTTTTCGCCATTAGAAAGGA
This sequence comes from Eucalyptus grandis, assembly GCF_016545825.1. Lineage (NCBI taxonomy): Eukaryota > Viridiplantae > Streptophyta > Magnoliopsida > Myrtales > Myrtaceae > Eucalyptus > Eucalyptus grandis. Next base: position 65,883,630 of record NC_052619.1, on the reverse strand, counting down.
CAAATTACTAGCAATGAAATTTAAGAATTGACTTTGTGAGGGCCCGTGAAATTTATGCATCATCGTCATTCGCCTTCTCTACAATCACCTTGTTATGTATATATCAACATTCTCTCAATGTGTAATATATATATATATATATATATACTCAGAGTACGAGGTTACATTACTCCTAAATAACTCGAAGTGAGCATTTCGCACAAGATATATGTCTAACCCAAAAACCCGACCCGAATCCGGCCCATCCCTTGCCCGGCCCACGGTCTACCTGGCTCGGCCCAAAAAGAACAGTCCCGACAAACAAAGCGACCCGTTCCTTCTCCAGCTCCGAGGTGAGCTGAGAAACCTCGTCTCTTTCCCGATCTTCATCGTCTTCCTCGACCGGAAAATGGAGAAATTCAAGACCCTGGAAATCCTCCGAGCCAGCCCCGGCTCCGCCGTCTTCCACCTCCGCCTCAACCGCCCTTCCTCCCGCAACGCCCTCTCCCTCGACTCCCTCGACCACAACCCCGACGCCCTCGTCGTCGTCCGCTCCGGCGCCGGCCACCACTTCTGCTCCGGCATCGACCTCGCCGCCCTCGACTCCTCCCCCACACCCGGCGACCGCAGCCGCGCCGGGGAGCGGCTCCTCCGGGACATCAAGACCCTACAGGACGCGGTGACGGCCATCGAGCGTTGTCGCAAGCCGGTGATCGCCGCCGTCCACGGGGCGTGCGTCGGGGGCGGCGTCAATGTCGCCACCGCGTGCGACGTGAGGTACTGCACGGAGGACGCGTTCTTCTCGGTGATGGAGGTGGACCTGGCGATCATCGCCGACCTCGGGACGCTGCAGAGGTTGCCCAGCATCGTGGGGTACGGGAACGCGATGGAGCAGGGCTTGACGGGTCGGAGGGTGTCGGGTTCGGAGGCGAAGGTGGTGGGGCTGGTTTCTCGGGTTTTCGGGTCGAAGCGCGAATTGGATGATGGAGTGAGAGTCATCGCTGAGGGTAAGTAGTCTCAGATTCTGGTATCTTGGTTTCTCAAAGCGTGTAAAGTTATCTTTTTGCTGGAATATAATTCATATGCTGAAGTGCCGTACGCAGCGTTCACTGATTGCATTAGTCATCATTGTATATGACGTTGAATTATTCCTATCAGAGCTGTCCCGGTTTCATGGTTTAGCATTTCGGTGGGAATTGTAAGTTAGGTGGCCTTGTTCATCCTATCGCCATGATTGGCAAAGAGAAGAGGAGAATCCATTTAGCTATTTAAGGATGGCATCTTTCTTTATGTTGCCCGATAGAGAATGCATGTCCATGTCAATACTAAAAGACTAGGTCGACATAATAAAATGTAACGATGTTGTGTGTTAGTCGCGTAGAAAAATTGATGTCTTTAGTATAATAATATAACCCCACGAGTCTAGTAATATATATAAAATCACAAGACTTAGGTACAGTTTATTTTACAAATAATGTCCTTTTTAAAAATATTTTGCAGTCTATCAGGTGTCCTTGTAGAAGGTGCAGCACTTTTCAGGGTAGAGGATGCAAGCGACATCCTAAAGTCGAGCATGTGCTCACTGATTCGCATCCCTGAATCGAATCCAGCATGTTGATTCCTTAAATTTCCCCGCAAGTACCCCACCTTTACAGGCTTTTTTTTTTTTTCTTTTAGTCGAAAGCTTTACAGGTTTAAAAGCAACAAAATCGTGTAATGGTTACCTCCCGTGACACATAGGGCTGGCCTTTTAAAATCATTCAGATCTCATTTCGTGCGTGGCACATAATGCCTTATTGGGCATGTTTATCGTGAATCTGATGGGGGGTTTAAGGGAACTATTCCAGGTCTTGATGGGTCGGCGGGTGTCGGGTTCGGAGGCGAAGGTGGTGGGGCTGGTTTCTCGGGTTTTCGGGTCGAAGCGCGAATTGGATGATGGAGTGAGAGTCATCGCTGAGGGTAAGTAGTTTCAGATTCTGGTATCTTGGTTTCTCAAAGCGTGTAAAGTTATCTTTTTGCTGGAATATAATTCATATGCTGAAGTGCCGTACGCAGCGTTCACTGATTGCATTAGTGATCATTGTATATGACGTTGAATTATTCCTATCAGAGCTGTCCCGGTTTCATGGTTTAGCATTTCGGTGGGAATTGTAAGTTAGGCTGAGCCTTGGAACTTTTAGTTATTAGATAAATTGCATGCTGGGTTTGATTGGGATTAGATTGGACACCTTTCCGATTCCAAATCAATGATTTGGAGGTGTTTCCCAGTGATGTGGGATTCTATGTCCAGCACTTACTTGACACTACAAAAGAAACCGATTTAAGACCGGTTTGAATGCTTGAAATTAACAATTTTGTAAAACTGTGTAAGATTTGTACGTGATCTTAATTTAAATGAAAAGATTGTGGCGGCATTGGCGAGATGATCATGACTTAGATGCCGGGAGTCGAAGGAGGCGTTTCTTGGATTTGCAACGAAACGAGAGAAACTATGGGAGAACAATTAGTATGGCTTCAAAGTATCGAAGTGTGGAAGGTTCCCAATCTTATCTCGGTTTTCTTTTTTCGCAATAGACCCCGGCAGTTGTGAAAAGAGTGTGCTCTTCATTCATAGAGTTTGATCCGGCGATGCCAATATAATTGGAGTTATATCAAATACACCAAATCGACTTTGGCTCTTTTAAGGCATCTACTTTTTTTTTTTCTTTTTGGTATAGCACTCTAATTTAGCAGTTTTGAGAATAAGCAAATCGAGATTGAAGTTGGATATGGTTGAATGGCTTGGTTAAACCGAACCCAAATCTATAAACCAACAGACTAAATTTTGGGTTTAGTTCACATTGATCTATACAAGTGAGTTTAGGCAATTAGGCAATTCAACACGAGCATCATCGAATTTACTAGTAATTAATTTATTCATTAATTAGAAAACGGAATAATGAATACACTTCTGAGAGATTGTCGGAGGACTTTCTCGTTCACACAATTGTACATCAACTGAACAAAAGAGACGGATAGAGAGAGACATTGATAGAGCAAATAGGATCATCATGGAGAGGAGGATAGATCGACGCTAATTTGAGCCTTCACATTCTTAATTAAAGCCCCGCTCGATGGTAAGTTGGGCCTGAGCCAACTTAACTTGGCTGATCAGACTCCAGGTCATCGCCAGAAACTACCACTTCCATGGCACCCTTCGGCAGTTGTGATGGCTGTGGCTGTTGCTCATCTGCTCGGGCTTCACCGCGGTCGATGGGGGGCGAGATTTCATCGGTGACAGGGCGGACTTCAGAGACTCCTCCTGGTGGGGGGCGAACGACGGTGATGGCGACGTGTTGCGGGAGCTTCTCGTCCATGACCTCATTGTTTCTGTAGTATCCGTACACGACCATCTGAGACAGTCCCAAGACAAAGCCCACGATGTTCGGTATCTGCATGTCAAGGTCAAGAATATTCTCTAAGTTCGGCCGAAACTTACGTTAAAACTTGACAAAACATTTCTGTCTAACCCAAGGCTTAGTATCGGTATAATCGACGACGTGCATTCGCATTCATCACATAATCTTCATCCGTAACAGTTATAAAGATATTGGATTTATGTGTTTACATCGATTAACCATTCGAGAATCTAAAATTTCACACCAATTTTTTTTTCCCAAAGTCATGTACTTAAGTTTTGTTAAATATTCTTGCGTCGGTCCATTTTTCAAATATAAAGTTTTCAATCTTCCAATAATCATAATCATTAATAATGTGTCCTACTTGGTCGATATTATTTAACCTTTTTTTTTTTTCCAAAAATAGATATTATGAACTCAATGCAAGAAATGAGACAATGGTATAATATGAAGAAAAAAAACCGAAAATTATTAACATGCTAAATAATTACGTAAATTCATCCTACCCGAACAACTTGAAGAGTAAAGTCTAATCACACAAAATGTATACAGATGTCTATGGACATGCCCGCATATGCTCTTATTAGCTTTTCTTGAAAATTTAATTAGTCTTATTAGCCCATTAATGACGTGCCAACGCAACATGTTATATAGCAAATTTAGCCGAACCCAAAAGTGATGCTGAACAAATATATGGACCTACACTACCCCAATGCACATTACGACAAAACATACAGTTCGAATGCAAAGTAAAGTGATCCTTAACGATCGTTAATTTAATTTTTCGAAAATGGGGATCCCTTACCATAATGCACCAGTCCTTTTGGAAGAAACCGTAGCCGAACCACATGATGGCGCTCAAAGTTAGAAAGAACGACAGAGAGAAGGGCATGAACTCCACGCTCTTTGTTCGCACAACTCGTGCCTAAGAAGACCAGAATAGGGAAAAAAAAAGAAAGAGAGAAGATTAAAATGCGTTTTCCGTGGTTAGATATGAGAATTTGGGAAGTGAGAAATTGGATTTTTTAAGTGCGCACCACAATGCTTAACGGCGCAGCAAAGACGCTCACGGAAATTGTCGTGCAGATCCATCCGAACACCATGGCGCGTGCATCATCGTTCGGAATGAAGTGCGTGATGAGAATTAGGAGAGAGAACAATCCCATGTTCATCAGAGCAAAGAGCTTGATCGTGGAGTTCTGCAGTAATCAAAATCATTAAGTCAGAACAAACACAAGATAGTTAGAGATATAGGGGAAAAAGAGAGCTTTTAGATGGCAAGGATGGATAGCGCAAAACACGTTCGGTTAACACACTCAGTCCTAAACTACTAATGGGATTTATTGTGTTCTTAAAATTTTAGTTTTTTTTTTTTGTCAAACGTATTTCCTTTCATTGTATAGATCACATGAATCCCCAAAGAAAGTTTCCTAGCAAGCTTATTGGTTCATTGTGATCGGAATATGAGTGTTGCATCGTCTAATGATTAATACGTACCCTAGCAGCTGTGAGCGCATAAGCAATGTAGATGGCAATGTACACCATCTCTATGACACATCCAAAGGAGTTAATGGTGATGAGAAGGAAGGAGTGTCCTTTGAGGAATGCGTAGTAAAGCCAGAGCATGGAGCTGAATAGAGCGACCAAATATGGTATTGATTAGAATTCCTCAGTCGATTTGTTCCTGTAGATTCTGTAAAATGTCGGCCTGCAACAGGAGAAGAGAAAAAGAATCAGTAGTTATTGTATCGGGATCAAATAAAATAAGACTATCTTCATCCCAATGAAGGTAAAGAACTTCAAAGAAAAAAATGATTACTTACATTGGAGCCAAGAAGACGAAGAAGGAGACAATGTTTCCTATCATCAATTGCAAAAGAAAAGCACAAACGTTAGATTATTCTGTGCAAGCGCGGTGCAGATGAAAATGCTCTTTTTGCTAGGGTTAAAATTAAAGAAGAAGAAAAGCAACATTAGTCATTTACTAATCTAAGTGCGGAGCACATACGGTGTGGTTGAACAGAACTCGAACTAAATCATGTTGCATGTCGTTGTATAACCTTTGTATACACACGATATAGCCAAAAGATGAAAAGAATGAATTCCCACGAAATGCAAATCGACTCAAGACAATATAAATCCCACGTTAGTTGCAACAACTTGAAGACGGACCCATAAGTTTACGACGGACACTAGCTTATTGGCTTCAGCATTTAAATCTAATTCTAAAAGTGCGCTAGAGTGAAAACAAAAATCGTCGGAGGAAATGGCCAAAAGGGTTGTGAAAAAGTTGGCAAAAGTCCAAGAGACTGAAAAGGTTGCTGGAAGTTTGATTCCGAGCGGGGTTTGTATCATCAAAAGAGAGAAAAACTCCATGTGAAGAGTGGTGTCAAGATTAGTGCACCGGGAAAAATTTTCCCATTTTCTTTGTGATTTTGGTTGTTGCTTCACGTGTGTTTTGCAAATGATAGAAAGAGAAAGAATGAGGTTTTGGAAGAGAGAGTTACCAAACGACAAGAAGAAGAAAACAAGAGAATGACCTGCTAACCATCATCCTAAAGATACTAATACGAACGATTCATCAAGCGGAAAAAAAAAAAACGAATGTAGACCATATGAAGATGGATGGGATGAAAGGAAATGGCGCAAGCAAGCAGCATTATTGCGAAGAAGAAGAAGCACATGGAGATGAAGGGCGAAGAGCTTCTGGTTTCTTCCTTCTTTACCTAGGATACCGAAAATGAAGATCGAGAAGTCCATTTTCCACCTCCGACCGTGAGAAATCCTCTCCTCTCTCCAAAGCAAAGACCAAGAAAAGAAAGCAGGGTTTGGAGAGAAACCCTGGTTCTTCTTTCTCTCTTTCTCTCTCTCCCTCTCCCTCCCTCTCCTCCGACTCTCTCACTAACTTTCGATGAAAACCATCCGAGGGATGGCTCGGCTTTATACACACACACACACAATATTGCATCCCACTAGGCACAGGAGAAAAATGGGGGTTGCCGTGTGTGCGTGTATGCGCGCCACAGAGAGAGAGAGAGAGAGAGAGAGAGAGAGAGAGAGAGAGAGAGAGAGAGAGAGAATATGCGTATTGAATTCATAGTGCTCGCATGACAAGTGGAGGACTAGTAGGTAGCGTACCACAAAATCATTCTCTCCGCAGCAGCACCAGGCTCCAGCCCCTCCTTCCTCCTCCTCCTCCTCGTCGCCCCACGTGCCTCCCTCCTCGCGTGCCCGTACAGCTCCTTGGCCACGAATGTCGGGGTCGAAAGTCGTGCGGACGCGACCGGCCGTACCTCCCTCAATTATATTTCGATTTCCCCCGCCGCGAGGCGGAGGCCCTCTGGGGCGGCGCGGGGGCGCCACGCGCCCCGGGCGAGTGGTGATCGGTGCGCGAAGCATTGTTACGTTACTCCCCACCGCAAAGCTGTCCTCCGCGTAATGCAGCTGATGCTTCGTTCACGTGACCTCTCCGAAAATTACACTTTGGTTCCGCGATTTTTTCATTGTCTTTTAGCCGTTTTCTTTCTCCTCCCCCCCGCATTCAAAAACCCCGAACCAACACTGCTTGCTGACTCCCCCCCGCACTCAAAAACCCCGAGCCAAACACGCCTTGCTGGCTCGGCCCTAATTTAGCCCTCCCCCCTTCTCTCTCTAGTATTATTGTTTTATAATGGTAATTGTTTGTCTCGTAGCGCTCTTCTTTGCGCGCCCTTCATGTGGAAGAGCTCTAGAGGTTTCGTGCGTGCGCGTTCATGGCATCTCCCCGCTTTGGCTTTTTCGTTCTTCAAGCCTCGTGCACATGCGCCTTGCGGTTGCGTGAGGCATGATAGGACGAGAAGGGTGATGACCATGTACAGAACAAAATGATGGGTTCTTTTTGCGCATTTATGTTTCTTGGTTGGGCGATGAATGAGGTTGTTGGGGCTCGCATGCATGGATGGTTGGAACTCGGGAAGTGGTTTCGGGATTTGCCAGGTGGTGGAGGAGGGTCGAGATAAGATATTTTCACATGCAACATTCATTAACCCCTGTGGTTTCTCCTTCTTTTACCATATCGTGCGGTTGTTTGGCGTACGCATCGCGTTGACAACATGAGGATTTTCACAAACGCGGTGGTTTCGCGAAACGTGAGCTGATGCGCTTGCTTATTGTGTCCTCCTACCAAGTCGTGTGAAGCTTCAATATAGTTCCGGACGCGAGGACACGAAAACCTCGGCACTTTCACGGAATTTCCGAACCGAGTGTCACCCTCAAAAGTAGTCCGGTTTCAATGCGGTTTTTCGGCGATGGAAAAGTTGGTGAGCTGTGAAGTGATTGATCATATGGTACGATACTATTATTGCATTCGACTAGTGAATATGGACTAAAAGTTTTCAAGTTCTAGCTTCCCTAATTACGGTCGCTTTTGCTGTGTAAATGGCAAGATGATAGCATGACTTCTGATGGATGCGAACTTCCATTATTGTTTGCAAATAATGTGTGAAAGGGACTCTAGGAAACTTAGGTTACGTGTCGAATGGGAGGCCCCATGAAGGGTGACGTTTTACTAACGAAAACTATTAAATTTCAATGATTAAACATTCAATCAGAACATGGTGCAATGTTGGGATGGATCCGGAACAAGCAGAAGATCGAACACTTGGCTATCATTTTGTGATTTGATGTAGTTTGCCCCAAAACCTTAATTGATATCGAGTGAGTTCAAGCGCACAAATGTGTAAATGTAACCCAATCTCTTGAAGGCTTTCAATCATAGGAAACCTAGAATAAGTGGCCTTGCTCATCATATTGCGATGATTGGCAAGGAGAGAGGGAAACCCCATTTAGCTGTTTAAGGGTGATAACTTTCTTGACATTGCCCAATGGAGAACGCATGTCCATATCAATACTAATACAAAGTCATCATAAAATGTAACAACGTTGTGCTAATAACGTGTAGAAAAATCAATGTCTTTAATATAATAATACAACCTCTCGAGTCTAGTAAGAGATATAAAATCACAAAACTTAGGTATAGTTTATTTTACAAATAATGTGCTTTTTAAAAATATTTTGCAATCTACCAGGTGTCCCTGTAGAAGGTACAACACTTTTCAGGGTAGAGGATGCAAGGTACATCCCAAAGTCGAGCATGTGCTCGCTGATTCTGAACTTTTGAAAGTCGGAACTTATCGTATGTCTTCCTCCGAAACGCATCCTGAATCGAATCCAGCCACGTTGATTCCTTAAATTTCCCGCATGTGCCCCACCTTTACAGTTTTTTATTTTTCTTTTGGTCGAAAGCTTTACAGGTATAAAAACAACAAAATCATGTAATGGTTACCTCCCATGACACGTAGGGCTGGCAATTCATATTCTTGTGTTATGTGTCCGTGTCAACCACTCGTGTCCTTCCATGTCAATAATAAAAAAAACTTCAATTTACTTTCAAAGTGTCATGTTATGTCGGTTTTGAGTAAAGCCGCATCACACCAAATTCCAATTTCTCATTGATAAATTTATGTTGCATCTAAGTCGTTTTCTCATGTTATGTCAGGAATTATCACCTCTAATTTTATGTGCCGGCGAAGTTTCACCGGACCTTTGTACTTTGCTAATTATTGATGATGACTAGGAATGCACTTGTTTAGGAAATCAATGAGTGTATGTTAAGTTATTTTGGCGATATTACAAAAGCTACATGATAATCTCACGGGGTAATGGAAGGAGGGGAAATGGCAAAATTTCTGCTTAAATTAGGGAGAGATGTTGACAGTAAGGAAGGGCCCCTTTTGCGTCACCAGACCCTGCAAAAATCAATGAGGGAGATGGAGTGATTATCGGGATTGCGTACGAGAAGGAGATATGATCAAGCCATTCCAAATTATTCAGATCTCATGTCTTGCGTGGCACATAATGCTTTATTGGGCATGTTTATCGTGAATCTGATGGGGGGTTTAAGGGAACTATTCTAGGTATAATTCTTCATCGATCCCTTGACTCAATCTGGTCTGGAGAATCCTTAAAGGACTCTCTCTCATCAACTGATGAAGACGCGTAGGGCTGGTCACTGATTTCATACCGATTGATATGGAAAACGTGAAGCTCCTCTTCTTCGGGTTTTGCTTTTTTTTTTTTTTTTGTTGGAAAAACTTAGATTATCCCACGCATAAGAAATGTGAAATTTTTGAATATTTCAATGGATTCTTATGAAAAGATACATGAACCGGAGAATTAAAACAAATACAATAATATATGAATAACCTTGAGAGACAATGAGAATCAAAGAAAATATCCTAATTATCTTTAATATACATCAAAGAAATATCTAAGTTATCTCTAATATCTCCTCAACTCAAGTTGGAGAAAGCAATTGGAGTTTTAAGAATATATCCAATAAAAGAAGAAAACACCTACTAGTTCGCCGAAAAATGACGTGGCCATTGTAAGGGCGAGCACCACTCAAGTCAGTTTTGAGCGATTCCCGTATGAACCGGTCCGGTTCCTAATTCCTAAAATTGGAATCAATGTGGTTTTGGGATGGAATCAAACTGAACCAAGACTATTGAATACCTCCACTTATTTCTTCTTTTTTATCCAACAACATTGAATATGTTATAATAAACCATAAAGTGTGTGTATATATATAATCCCACTACTTGATGTAGGATCTCACACTTGGGCTTATTTTTCAATTTTATTTTTATTTTTATTTTTGTTAACTTTTAGTCATCCTAAAACGTGTCCCACAATTAATTCGCGAAGGACAAGACATGCCACCTTTTTATTTTTAAATCATTCAAAGAACAAAAGGTGGACGGCTGTGTTTGTTCCCGTTTCTCAAGAGCCACGTTGGGTCAAACCGGTCCTTATTGATTTGGTTTTCGTTTCCAAATTTTTGGAATCAAGAGCCGTCGATTGATTCCCAATTCAAAGGTAAGGACCAGTCTACCTTGAAATCAGTCAACTCCTCGTTGTTGTATGTTGTTGTGTAATTTATGCACATCGGCACAGTAATAGTAATAGGGATATTAGTAGTTATCAAAAAAAGATATGAGATATGAGGAAGCTTAGGGCATGCATTCAATTATAAAAAAGTCATAAATTTATTGTATATATGACAATTCAATCCTAAGTTTTTTTGGCCAATTAAGCCCCAAAACTTTAATGATTGGTTAATATAGTTTTTTCAATCAAAATTTGCTGGCAATGCACCAACAGTGCGGATGTGGACAATTTTTTGAATTTTAAAAACGAAATTTGGCATGTTTTATTTTATTTTATTTCTTTCTAATTTTTCCTATTTCCCTTTACGAGTTGTTGGGGCCTCAACAATTCTCCACCAACCAAAAGTGAAGGTTGCCCTTGCCAGCCTTTGGTGAGGGTAGCCTGGCCAAATTTGGCTAAGGCAACCTTAGTGAAGGCAGCCTTTGTTGGTCCTCATCTGTGGAAGGGCAACTAGCTAATGAAATTAGGGAAAAAGGAAAAAAAACTCAAAAAATTAAAATAATTGCAAAAATTATCTATACTAATGGCCAGCTATTCCATGGAGAACATTTGGCATTGATTGGACCGTTATATTAGCAATTTCCCTTACAAAATTGGTTGAAATTGTTATATTGGTAAATTATAAAAGAAAAATTATGATTAAATTAGCCAAATTAAAATGATTACGATTGAATAGGTATTTGTACAATAAATTTATGATTTTTTTGTAAATATCTCAATTTTATGCTTCTGACAGGCTACATTGTGCAATTGTTCTAGTTGCAATAAAAGGTTTGGAGAGTACTTTAGACTCATCCTAAGCACAAATTATTTGAAAGTATATATCGTTAAGTGTTTTGAAAAGAAAATTAGAGTTGAAGATGATGTAGTTATGTTGTAAAATTGTTATATACTTGGATTTTTCCATATATATATATATTCCCTTGAAAATGGAACAAAAATTAGGTGCAAAACTTGAAAATCAATAGTTAAAAAGAGGAACCATGTGAGTCGAATTATTTAAGAAATGGACTCAATTCGATGTAAGAAGGGCAAGATAAAATGAAATTTAGAATTTATGAGAGATTTTGGGATTGTTGAATTGTCCACATTAAACAATGAATTTTATATATTCTTTCTATACATAAGCTCTCCCTTTATTTAAAAATTTAAGATTTTGGTTAAACTTTCTAACGTGATATTAGAGCCAATTGTTATTCCTTTCGTGTGAGCCGCTCATAATCTAGCTTGCACATAAGATTGAATATTGAGATTTTTTATATCGCTTGACAACAAGCTTTATCTGCTCTTTATACAGTTGATTTCCCTTCACTTAATAGTTTAAGTTTTTTTATTGGACTTTTTAACATGGTACCAGAATCAAGGGATATCCACCCGTTAATCAAATTCAACGCACTACTCCTAATCCCACTTGCATGTAGGTCTTAACAATTGATCTTATATGCTTTTGATATGCAGTTGGTCTCCCTCCACTTAATAGTTTAAACTATTAGGTCAGATTTTATAATTTGGTATCGGAGTCAAGCGATATTCCTTTCACGTGTGTGTTCACCCCGTTAATCAAATTTCATGTGCTGCTCATAACCTAGCTTGCATGTGAGATGGTGTGTCAAAATATCTTACATCATTTGATAGCGGGTCTTATATACTCTTTATTGTTGTCTCACTCCATCTAGTTACTTAAGCATTTGGGTTGAACTTTTTGACATGGTATTATAGGCAAGTGCTATCCCTTTCACATTGTGTGTCCACCCCATTAATCAAATTCCATGTACCACTTCTAGTTAGGCTTGCACGTGAGAGATGTTGAAATATCTTACATTGCTTGATAACGAGTTTTATATGCTTTTTATAAACACGTTGTTTCCCTCCAACTAATGACTTCATATTTTTTGTTTAACTTTCTAACAGGGATACTATGATTTTTCCTAATTAAGATTTGCAAAAAGTGTCAATTTTATCCTTTTTTAACAATGAAATGTCATGATAAATTCATAAGTTATCACAAACAAAAACATTATACAAAGAAATTTTCTGCAAAAATTCAATCTAGCCGAAGGTCAATTTAGATTTTCTTTGCAACGTCAAGAAAATACGAGCGAATAAATGTCCTCTTTCTAAGATTATTTCTTGAAAAACCGCCTTTAATTGTTTTTTACTATACCTTGTTTTTGCTCTGCGGGCCTTCTTTCAACCCTCTTGTCGCGACCCGATCTCGCCACCCCCTCGAAATGATATCCAAGGATGGGAAAGGTCGGATTTAGGGGTACTTGATCACGAAAGTTCCCTCATAGCTTGCATTCCAAAAGACGTCATCACCTCGCCTTTTGGATCAAGCCTCTCATGAGTTCACTCCCCGAGATCGCGAGCTCTCCCAAGCTCGTACCCGCGTGACAGCGGAATGTCACGATCCATACCCACATAAGCGACACCTAAAAAAGGAGTCAAATGTGGATATCGAATTTAAGGGTACTTTTACCATGGTAGCCCTCTTGATAGTTAGCTTCACCCATTAGGATGGCATCACTTCATCCTTTGGGTTATTCCCACATCAAGTATGCTAAACCATAGTGAGTTTCATCGAAACTCATACCCCGCGTGACAGCGGATTTATTTATATGATCTAGGTATTTAACAACCTAAAAATATACAGGAGTCGCCACTAGCCTCAACTTTGGGGGTCGGCTAGAAACCCAATCGAGGGTCGGGAGTGTTCCTTCGATTCCTACGCAACCAGATATCTAGGTTCGGGGACTTGGGTTACGCTAATATTGCTATTAGCGCCCTTTCGGTACCTAAACAGTATGTTGTGCTTTTCCTAACATGTCCATGCGTTTCTTTTTATATTTTCAGGATCATCAATTTCTATACTAAGTGATCATGCGTGGTTGATCATTTTCATGCTATTCTTATTTCTAAAAATAAAAAGGAAAACAACCAATGAAATTGAAATTGCAAAACGTTAAGTAAGCAATCAAGGAAAAACAGTAAATCTATCAGGCAATCCTAAAAAATATAAAAGAGAAAACAAACGAGAAAGAAAGGAAACCCGCAACTCGTCAGGCTTTATACAATGCATAAAACCCGAGACATGTGTCGGGAAAACAAAAAGTACATGACAATGGTCGGAATGGACATCGACCTCCACCATCTTCACGCCTTACACCTTCTCTATCTTCGGGGTCCTAATCTAGACCTAATCTAAGAAACATATGAATAGGTGCATACAAGTGAAAGAAACAAATTTCTAAATCAAATGGTATGTAAATGATGCAAAATTAACATCATCTGAAAGATTAAGATGAATCCTAAGACTTCCTAATAGGATTCAAGTCCAATCAAGATCTAATTGATGGTCAAAAATTGATATTTGTGAAATCGCGCATGTCAGTCACAAACAAAACAAAATACAATGCATGTTTAATGGTTCGTAAGACCACCTAGACAATGCATAAAAATGTGAAACTTGCACATGACATAAGGTTGAATGCGGAAAAAGTTTGGGTAAACATTTAACCCTGAATCAGAATGCAAAGAAATCACACAGGTCATTAACATTGCAAAGTGACTTAGAACTAAGAATGTCATGCATGACAAATTTCAATTGCAATTAGCCAAATGAATGCATGATATTCACATCAAACGAGATTCAAATATGATATGCCATGCGTCTTTCCGAAGTCTGAAATGCCCTTTATGAATATCTACAACACATCGAAGGCAATTGGACACATCTACTAGCTCATTCAAGGCAAACAGCAATCAGGTCACAGACAAGACAGTTCACACTAAGGACGATTTAATGAGCATTTTCCTAATCAAATCAACTCCAGAAAATTCTGAAAAAATTATATGTTGTAGCCAAGGACATTTCAAGCAACTTTTCATGAGACACCGATCTATGAATTCAAGTACAAAATTCAGTAGAAAATCGGGAAAACAGTCAAGGTCGAACAATGCATAACAGTAAACTACAATATATCAGTTTTCCAGAATCATCTCCTAATTTTCGAAGAAGATTTCAGATAGCTAATGATATCGGATCGAGGCGTGCTATAGCTCGTTAGAAAGCTAATCAAACCATCTTTGACTTTCATGAAGACATCGAGCACCAAAAAGCACATATACTAACTCAATTCTGGGCATACGCACAAAGAGGTCTGTCAGGAATCCGAGGTTGCAGAACAGTTGTCATCCAAGTTCAAAAATCATAGAACCAAAAGATCTAACTGTAATCAAACTCTAAATCAATCAAGTATTGATTCTAATCAGATTCGCAATGCATCCTTTTCTAAAAAAAATTCAAGAGCAGGGATATCTTTACAATGCAGTACTTCTCTTCTTTTTAATGATGAAAGCTCCTCAAGAATAAACGCTAAAGATATTGTGAATCCACTAGTAGATATGAAAATCTATTGCTGCATGCTGCAGTCAAGAATCTAAGCAACAAAAATGATATTTACATGATTCACGTACTATTCTATATAGGTAGAAAGGAAAGTAATGCAGTACATGTGCAATTGAACTACATATAATGTTCAAAGACTTTATCTATAACCAGGAAATATTGCCAAGACGAGCAACAATGACAGTTCTGAACCTATACACAGGTTCCATGATCTAAACGAGATACTTGGAAAAATTTGAGCATAGACAATCAAACGCATTCATCCAAATGATTCGGTCCTTCGAATCAGCATACTCTAAAACCACAGATGATGGAAGACTAGTGATAACAAAATTCCCCACTCCCGTGTATCGAACGGAACAAACGCCATTATTTCAAACAGAGACATCAATCTCATCAGCATGTGACATAAGAAAACGTATAATTTACGTTTATCCAGAGAGATGAACAATCAAAATTTGTCAGACATCACTCATGTGCATTCGTGTTGAACGAATCAGCATCTTCAATGCTATCAATGTATAGCCGATATTCAAGACAAATACAAGCACTTCCAGCATATGCAGCATCAATATGGAACCACATCCCATTTCTCTTAGCAACTATTGCTAGCATAAACAGGGGATTAACTACCGTTGAAGAAACTATACCAACCTTGAATGAATCGGCGAAGGATCGAAGCTGTCGAGCCCTAAACTCCAAATCCCTCAACCGGCCGTTCCAGCGGGGTGCGCGAGACGAGTTGAAAGAAAATCGTTCGAGTCGAAATGGCGAACGAGAAATCGGAGACCAAAACCCTAACGGATCAAAAGAGAGAGAAAGAGAGCTCACCGATTCGGTGAGCCCGATCCCCAGAGATTCGAGTCCGAGAATGGCGAAAGATAAAGCGGATCTCCGGTCGTCTTTAGATCGGGTCGATCCAGCGAACGAACCACCGGCATCGTCGTCGCCGTAACCGCCGTCGCCTCCGATCGATCGAAATCGCACGCAAGGCCGGGGAATGGAGTGATGACGATCGATCCTTTTTCCTCTCCTCGATTCCCCCTTTCTTCCTCGTGAGCTCTCCACCGAACAAGAGATGAAGACCGTCGGCTTTCCCCCACACCCCCGAGAGAGAGCGTGAAAGGCCCGGAAAACCGTTCCTCCCCGAGTTAGAATCCTCCCCCCAGAGCCTCTGTGTGTGAAACCCCCAAGAGGGAGAGAGAGCTTGCGGGCGTCCGAGAGAGAAAGTCCCCGGCTCCGAGCTCAAGAGATGGCATGAAGATGATCCGAGAAGAAACGCAAGAAAGATGCCGCCATTGACGTCGTGGGAGGGCTAGGGTTACGCCGCAACCGCCTCGAACTCCATTGATGACTCCACAGAAAATACGAACGCAGAGAGAGAGAGAGCCAGAGATCGTGTCAGGAGAGAGAGACCGAAAAAACCCCCAAAACCATCGTCCTATATTTTTTTATTTTATTCTTTTTGTTTCTTTTGTTTTCTTTTCATTTTCATTTCATTTTTTTTTTATGCTTTCCTTCATCCATTTTTTTAATCTTTTGGGCTCTTTATTCTTTCTTTTTTTCTTTTTCTTTTCTTTTTTTCTTTTCTTCCTTATTTCTAATTTTTTTATCTTTTCATTTCAAACAATTTTTTTACTTTTGCAAATTATTGTTTAAAATGTCGACGAAAATTTCGGGTGTCAACAGCTGCCCCTCTTTGGGTGGGAGCTCGAAGAGGTTCCACTCAAAGACAAAATTGATACCTGAAATTTTTAGTCAACTTGACTTTGGAAAATAGAATTTGACAAAAGCAATGATGGTTGGTTAAGGACGTACCTAATACTTACCTTTGCTCATCGGGGTATCTAAACTCTTGCTAGGTTTATTCGCTCTATCTCTATTTCTCTCTCTCTCGTGGAATAGAATGAAGACAATGAAATCACTAAATGGAAAATGACTGATTTAAGGATAACCTACAAACTGTATGGTTTAGATTGGGAGAAAAGTCTCACCGTGTAAAAACGGGTTTCGACTAGGAGAAAGGTCTCACCGTATACAAACGGGTTTCGATCGAGAGTAAAGTCTCACCATATACAAAATGGGTTTCGACTAAAAGGAATGTCTCACCGTATACAAACGGGTTTCAACTAAGAGGGAGGTCTCACCGTATACGAACGGGTTTCGACCGAGTATGATAGTCTCACCGTATACAAACGGGTTTCGACTGAGAGGAAAGTCTCACCATTTACAAATGGGTTTCGACCGAGTATGATAGTCTCACCGTATACAAACGGGTTTCGACTGAGAGGAAGGTCTCACCGTATACGAACGGGTTTCGACCGAGTATGATAGTCTCACCGTATACAAACGGGTTTCGACTGAGAGGAAAGTCTCACCATTTACAAATGGGTTTCGACCGAGTATGATAGTCTCACCGTATACAAACGGGTTTCGACTGAGAGGAAAGTCTCACCACGTGGTTTAAGGATGACTTGGAACTTAGTGGTTTAAGGATGGACCCACGAACCTAAAAGACAAGGTTTAAGGATAACCTGGAACCTAATGGTTTAAGGATAGACCCACGAACCTAGTGGTTTAAGGATATACCCACGAACCTAGAAGACAAGGTTTAAGATGACCTAGAACTTGGGGACAAGGTTTTAAGTTGACCTAGAACTTGGGGACAAGGTTTTAAGTTGACCTAGAACTTGGGGACAAGGTTTTAAGATGACCTAGAACTTGGGGACAAGGTTTTAAGTTGACCTAAAACTTGGGGACAAGGTTTTAAGATGACCTAGAACTTGGGGACAAGGTTTTAAGATGACCTAGAACTTAGGGACAAGGTTTTAAGTTGACCTAGAACTTGGGGACAAGGTTTTAAGTTGACCTAGAACTTGGGGACAAGGTTTTAAGATGACCTAGAACTTGGGGACAAGGTTTTGAGTTAACCTAGAACTTAGGGACAAGGTTTTAAGTTAGAACTTGGGGACAAGGTTTTAAGATGACCTAGAACTTAGGGACAAGGTTTTAAGTTGACCTAGAACTTGGGGACAAGGTTTTAAGTTAACCTAGAACTTAGGGACAAGGTTTTAAGTTGACCTAGAACTTGGGGACAAGGTTTTAAGATGACCTAGAACTTAGGGACAAGGTTTTAAGTTGACCTAAAACTTGGGGACAATGATATGGTTTAGGATGACCAAAAACCGGTTCACTAAGGAACAAATATTTTGAAAAAGAGTTTCAAGATTACTTGAGAGCCAATCTTACGAAATAATGCCAATTGTCAAATCCTTTCAGAGATTATTTTAAGAAAATGAGATTTGATTAACCATCTAAGGGTTAAGTCAAATATGCCAAGTGAAAATATCCTAATCAAAAAAGGTCTTTCACACTGACTCTCAAAAAGGGCTTTTGTTCCCAACCATTGATATGGGAAAACTGTTTAATCCTCACTAGAGAAGTTTCACCGAACCGATGTCTATGGCTTTCGGAAACGTTCACAGTGAATACAATCCATTGATCAAAAGGTCTTTTAAATGGGACCGTAATGATGGCTTGGTCATGGGCTTACACAAAGGGTATGCATTTTGAGGCCAAGAAATGAATATGCAATCAATATCTTCATCGGGTTTACAAGTCAAGAACCTTGAAGATAAGATAAGATAGGATTGCTTCCACTCCTTCTAGCGGTAGCTCCAATGTGATATTCTCATTTCAACTCGAACCATCCCAATCGGAAGAGACTTCGGATAAGGGTTGTAATGTTGGTTCGGGTAAGGCTTAGAAATGCTTGAAAAACTTTCAGATATCAAAAGGTTAAAAAGTGAGTGATTATCTTGGCATCATTACCATCACACGACTTCTAAAAAGTTCAACTCTTGAAATTTAACCTATCTCGAGTCCTTTGGGTAATTTGTCTTGAGACATGAGAGCTTTGCTCTTCGTTCTAATGATATTGCTTGCAATACATGTTTTCTCTTGCAAGATATTTCTTTTGTTTTTCAATGAATGATCTTTTGCATGATCATGGATTTCGCTTTTTTTTGCACTCTTGCTTTTCTTTGCATTTTTTTTATGGGCACCGGCCTTGCTTTTACCAGGCACACTGCTTTGCTCTTTCATGCCCCCTAGTTTTCATTCTCTTTTGAGCATCTAGGACTCTCGAGTGACATTTACAAACATCACCAATATTCTCAATTTTGTTGGTAAATCATGTGCTTTGCCCCCAGTGTGGGGAGATAATCATCACCTGGGGTTATGAAAGAATTGCATATGGCTCAAATTGGCTAAGCAATGGATAATTGTGTTTGTGGTAGTGAACGGAATGCTCTTCGTCACTTTGGGATGCTTCGAGTCTCG
Organism: Eucalyptus grandis; assembly: GCF_016545825.1. NCBI lineage: Eukaryota > Viridiplantae > Streptophyta > Magnoliopsida > Myrtales > Myrtaceae > Eucalyptus > Eucalyptus grandis. Next base: position 65,864,517 of record NC_052619.1, on the reverse strand, counting down.
ATAAGAAATCACCTGAAGCTAGCACAAGAAGATTGATGCAAGTGAAAGCAATAAAATCTTTCTTAATCTTTTGCTCCGTAATTTTCAACCAAGACCCCCTATTTTGCCCCAATGTGGGGTTGTTCTTGACAGGGTTATTTTGTAAATGCTCCATATTTGGCTCGAAGTGGCTTGCAAGGGATATCAATAGTGTTTGGGGATTGAGAAATGAAATGCCTTTATCATCTCAAATCAATGTATTCACTGTGAATGAATCATATGCCCTAAGACATGGTTCTTTTCACTCAATTCTCTCAAGGAGTGTATAAGGACGTGTTTGGTAAATGGGTTGCCTCTCATCATTTTAGGCACTACCACCTGGCATATTTAACAATTCTTTTCAGATTGTCCAAAGCACACTTTGGTTAAATTCAACTCCTTGGGGAAATGAAAATATAATGAAATTTTGTCTGAAATGACATGTTTCCTTGACCCTACTGGGGAGATTTTGGAAGTAAGATTGAACAAAATTTGTAGGCAGAACAGGCTTTGCTTAGCACATAGGTTCATTGCTAGAGTTCTAACTGTACTTCTAGAGTTCTAACCGACTCTAAAGTTTAAACTGACTCTTTTGGCATTCTAAGGAACATGGTCACTTCTAAATTCTAAAGAAGAATGGACACTTTTGAAAGTTTTGCACTCTTGAGATGAACCTCTTGCGAATAGGTAGAATCTTCATTAGAGATCCTGCAAAATGAACAAACATGTAGATGCAATATGTATGCATGAAAATGCATGATGCAAACATCCTAAAATGGCTCAGATTCAATCCAAAAATGGCTCAAAGGCCTTTCACTTTATTCATGGATAATACTTCTTGACAGCATCAACATTTACAGGTCTTGGCAATTCATGACCATCAATTTCTACAAGGATTAGTGCCCCACCGGGTAGCACTTTCTTTACAATATATGGACCTTCATAGTTTGGAGTAAACTTTCCGCGAGGATATGGAATGATAGGTAAAACCTTCCTCAAGACAAGATCGTTGATCTCAAAATGTCTTGGTCTAACCTTGCGATTAAATGACCTAGCTACTCTCTTCTGATAGCTTTATCCATGGCATAAGGCTTTTACCCTCTTTTCATCAATCATATTAAGTTGTTCAAATCTTTGTTGAACACATTGAGCTTCAGAGAGCTTGATTTAAGAAAGTACCCTTAGTGAAGGAATTTTCACTTCCACGGGTAATACAGCTTCCGTCCCATAAACCAATGAGAATAGTGTTGCCCCAGTCAAAGTACGAATTGAAGTTCGATAAGCAAACAAAGCATATGACAACCGATCATGCCAATCACGATAATTTTCTGCCGTTTTGGTTAAAATCTTCTTGATGTTCTTATTTGCCGCTTCCACAGCTCCATTCATTTGTGGGCGATAAGGAGAAGAATTCAAATGGCGAATGTGGAATTCTCCAAGTAAACCATCCACCACTTTATTGTTCAAGTTTGATCCATTATCTGTGATGATCGCTTCAGGAACTCCATATCGGGCGATGATATCACGACGGATGAATTTTGCCACACTCTTTGCAGTAACATGGGCATAAGAATTGGCTTCAATCCATTTGGTGAAGTAATCAATGGCTACCAAGATAAAACGATGTCCATTTGATGCTTTAGGATTAATTGGTCCGATGATGTCGATGCCCCACATTGAAAAAGGCCAGGACTCAGACATTTGATGTAGCTCATTAGGAGGAGCATTGATTTTGTCTCCATAGACTTGGCATTGATGACAGCACCTCACATGCTTAATACAATCAGCTTCCCGGTCAACCAATAATAACCGAGCTTCATGATTTTTCTAGCCAAGAGATGACCGTTCATATGAATGCCACACTCTCCTTCGTATATTTCTTTCAAGAGCCCAATTAATACATTGGCATCCGCTTGAGAGAGACCTGCCCCAATCTTGGTTTCCCAAATTTATAGTGACTGGCTGTTCGGTGGTAGGAGGTTTGGACTCTTCATGTCTCGAGCCATTCTTTTTCAATACCTCGAAGATCATCTTCATTCTCTCGAGTCGGAATAATTGGGTTCGTCAAAGTCTTTTGAATGCGAATCCGAGCCATGCAAATGACTATCATGATGTGAAATGCCATGCCCGAGATGCAATTGAAAAATGGTTAGCATATGTACATCTAAATGAATGTGATGCATGTAAATGTAATGAAAAATTTGTTTTCAACTTCAAGTTGTTTTTTTTGAAAAATTTATTGGGAACTAGCCCTCATGTCATTGGACGTCTTTGTTCCACCAAAACATTTTGAAACTATAGATCGTGTGAAGGCTCAGGCCTCAAAGCATCATCATAGGACTGATTTTGGCCTCACACGTCTATTAACAAAACATGAATTTTATTGATATGCGAAATTGCATTACAACGTATATCATCTTGGATCAGAAAGTTTATGATCCAGATTATTACAAGTACAAACGAATGAAATGAACAGAATTCCCTCGTAGGGGAGAATGAATGAAATTCCCTCACAGGGGAGAAATGAATCGAATACAACTAAAAATTAAATGCAAGAACTAGAAACATCCCTTATACAATGGGAACTATGGGTTCTTCATTTGCATCGATAGCGCCGACCATGTTGACATCTTCAGAATGCTTTGGAAGAGGATTTTGTTGGACATTCGACGCTGAGTCTTTAAAGGTGAGCAGCTTTTTATCCAGCAAATTCTGGACCTTCGAACGGAGCACCGACAGTTGTCCACATGATGACCTCTCTCTCCCATATGATAATCACACGTCTTATTAAAGTCGAACCCGACAAATTTTGGCGGATTATCTCTCGGAATCTCTTTTGCCACAAGATGATTTTCGATCAGCATTGGAAGTAGTTGAGACATTGGTCTAGGCAATGGAGTGAATTGCCTTTGAGGAGCTTTTCTTTTGCACTCAAAGTTTCCGGAAGATCCCCCTACTTTTATAGTAGGCGTATTTATCGAAAGTAGTTGAGACATTGGTCTAGGCAATGGAGTGAATTGCCTTTGAGGAGCTTTTCTTTTGCACTCAAAGTTTCCGGAAGATCTCCCCACTTTTATAGTAGGTGTATGAGCTGTAGGAAGATTCATGGTAGGAGAAGAAAAACTATAGACGTTAAGCTCTTGACTTGGTTGGAGAGATCGACCAATAACGTCATCATTTGTGCCATTTGATTCTCCATATTAATGACACGGGCTCGGATATCTTCATTTTCCATCTTTATTTGGCGGCGAGTTCGTATAACAAATCTTTCTTCAGCCGTTTTTTAAAACCTCCTGTAAAAGAAAATGACTCAAATTAGTACCGATCAAAAGAAACCATTAAAGTACAAATCCTAGTCAATTTTATATTTTCTTGAGATGAAATAATGATAAGAAGTGTATATGATCCCAGTATCATATAACATCCTCTTATCAAAATTTCTTCAAAAGAAATTATACAATTGAAAAGGAACGACGACAAATATTTAATCAGAATGCCCCTTTTCTAAAAATTACATGAAAATGTTCATGAATTTCATTTATTCCAATCGAACAATTACAAGGGAAACAAAACCTTGCTTTGTTGAAGCTTACAAAGTAGTTCGATTTTACAAGGAATATGAAAAATGAATACAGGGAAACCTTGATAGAAATGAGGAAAACACAAAAGAATTCCCTTTACAAGAAAAGAAATATGAATTCGAAACCTAAGAACTAGGTGGGATCGTGTGGAGACGTTTGTTATCATGGGCCAAGCGTTCCTCATCGATCAAAGCATCGTCTTCTTGTTTGATAATATGAGCTCCTTGAAATCCCTGAGGCTCGGGTAATTTTTCCACAGTCTTGATGTCTTGAGTCGAGATTCACCAATAGTCTTGAGATTCCCAACCATGGGATCACATCCACTTCAAGTTTACCCATCTAAACCTAAACCTAAAGGGGCACTCATGATTAAACATATGGTCGTTGGAATATAAAACGCATAATTGAAATATGGAAAGTAAAAAGATAAAGACGATAAAAAGGAACGATTACTTACCCACAAAACACATGGCAAACACAAGTCACATGTCGCATGAAACTGTGAGGTTTTGACGCCTAAGGTAAGGGTGCTAAAGGCTCAAGGTCCTCATCCCAAAGGATAAAAATAGTTTACCCACCGCTACTATCGTCGGTCAGTGCTATTTTTATCGGTTGGGATGAGCGGGTTTATGTAAGTAATGGATTACCACGAGCATCCACTCGCAGATTCCACCCATAAACCCTCCTAAGGTCCTAAATCGAGCGATCGGGGTTTTAGACCGCGGTTGTGTGTGCGGTGTCGTGCTAAAGCTAGTAAACATGCATTTAAATTTAAACATCCAGCACTTCAATATAAACCCACATACATTCATTCATCCTTACACCACCTGCAAAACAAATGGTTTACAAGCACGCCTCCCCTTATAACTCCCACCTACAAAACCATTTAACACGAGGTTAGTGACTAACCTGATTTTCCACGTGACTTTGACATGCAGACGATCCTACAAGAGACATGTCAGTTAAAACACAACAACCATTTTTAAACGGCTTCAAGTCCTCTTAACCTAGTAACCAGTCCCCGTGGAGTCGCCAAGCCTGTCGCGACCCGATCTCGCCACCCCCTCGAAATGATATCCAAGGATGGGAAAGGTCGGATTTAGGGGTACTTGATCACGAAAGTTCCCTCATAGCTTGCATTCCAAAAGACGTCATCACCTCGCCTTTTGGATCAAGCCTCTCATGAGTTCACTCCCCGAGATCGCGAGCTCTCCCAAGCTCGTACCCCGCGTGACAGCGGAATGTCACGATCCATACCCACATAAGCGACACCTAAAAAAAGGAGTCAAATGTGGATATCGAATTTAAGGGTACTTTTACCATGGTAGCCCTCTTGATAGTTAGCTTCACCCATTAGGATGGCATCACTTCATCCTTTGGGTTATTCCCACATCAAGTATGCTAAACCATAGTGAGTTTCATCGAAACTCATACCCCGCGTGACAGCGGATTTATTTATATGATCTAGGTATTTAACAACCTAAAAATATACAGGAGTCGCCACTAGCCTCAACTTTGGGGGTCGGCTAGAAACCCAATCGAGGGTCGGGAGTGTTCCTTCGATTCCTACGCAACCAGATATCTAGGTTCGGGGACTTGGGTTACGCTAATATTGCTATTAGCGCCCTTTCGGTACCTAAACAGTATGTTGTGCTTTTCCTAACATGTCCATGCGTTTCTTTTTATATTTTCAGGATCATCAATTTCTATACTAAGTGATCATGCGTGGTTGATCATTTTCATGCTATTCTTATTTCTAAAAATAAAAAGGAAAACAACCAATGAAATTGAAATTGCAAAACGTTAAGTAAGCAATCAAGGAAAAACAGTAAATCTATCGTGGCAATCCTAAAAATATAAAAGAGAAAACAAACGAGAAAGAAAGGAAACCCGCAACTCGTCAGGCTTTATACAATGCATAAAACCCGAGACATGTGTCGGGAAAACAAAAAGTACATGACAATGGTCGGAATGGACATCGACCTCCACCATCTTCACGCCTTACACCTTCTCTATCTTCGGGGTCCTAATCTAGACCTAATCTAAGAAACATATGAATAGGTGCATACAAGTGAAAGAAACAAATTTCTAAATCAAATGGTATGTAAATGATGCAAAATTAACATCATCTGAAAGATTAAGATGAATCCTAAGACTTCCTAATAGGATTCAAGTCCAATCAAGATCTAATTGATGGTCAAAAATTGATATTTGTGAAATCGCGCATGTCAGTCACAAACAAAACAAAATACAATGCATGTTTAATGGTTCGTAAGACCACCTAGACAATGCATAAAAATGTGAAACTTGCACATGACATAAGGTTGAATGCGGAAAAAGTTTGGGTAAACATTTAACCCTGAATCAGAATGCAAAGAAATCACACAGGTCATTAACATTGCAAAGTGACTTAGAACTAAGAATGTCATGCATGACAAATTTCAATTGCAATTAGCCAAATGAATGCATGATATTCACATCAAACGAGATTCAAATATGATATGCCATGCGTCTTTCCGAAGTCTGAAATGCCCTTTATGAATATCTACAACACATCGAAGGCAATTGGACACATCTACTAGCTCATTCAAGGCAAACAGCAATCAGGTCACAGACAAGACAGTTCACACTAAGGACGATTTAATGAGCATTTTCCTAATCAAATCAACTCCAGAAAATTCTGAAAAATTATATGTTGTAGCCAAGGACATTTCAAGCAACTTTTCATGAGACACCGATCTATGAATTCAAGTACAAAATTCAGTAGAAAATCGGGAAAACAGTCAAGGTCGAACAATGCATAACAGTAAACTACAATATATCAGTTTTCCAGAATCATCTCCTAATTTTCGAAGAAGATTTCAGATAGCTAATGATATCGGATCGAGGCGTGCTATAGCTCGTTAGAAAGCTAATCAAACCATCTTTGACTTTCATGAAGACATCGAGCACCAAAAAGCACATATACTAACTCAATTCTGGGCATACGCACAAAGAGGTCTGTCAGGAATCCGAGGTTGCAGAACAGTTGTCATCCAAGTTCAAAAATCATAGAACCAAAAGATCTAACTGTAATCAAACTCTAAATCAATCAAGTATTGATTCTAATCAGATTCGCAATGCATCCTTTTCTAAAAAAAATTCAAGAGCAGGGATATCTTTACAATGCAGTACTTCTCTTCTTTTTAATGATGAAAGCTCCTCAAGAATAAACGCTAAAGATATTGTGAATCCACTAGTAGATATGAAAATCTATTGCTGCATGCTGCAGTCAAGAATCTAAGCAACAAAAATGATATTTACATGATTCACGTACTATTCTATATAGGTAGAAAGGAAAGTAATGCAGTACATGTGCAATTGAACTACATATAATGTTCAAAGACTTTATCTATAACCAGGAAATATTGCCAAGACGAGCAACAATGACAGTTCTGAACCTATACACAGGTTCCATGATCTAAACGAGATACTTGGAAAAATTTGAGCATAGACAATCAAACGCATTCATCCAAATGATTCGGTCCTTCGAATCAGCATACTCTAAAACCACAGATGATGGAAGACTAGTGATAACAAAATTCCCCACTCCCGTGTATCGTAACGGAACAAACGCCATTATTTCAAACAGAGACATCAATCTCATCAGCATGTGACATAAGAAAACGTATAATTTACGTTTATCCAGAGAGATGAACAATCAAAATTTGTCAGACATCACTCATGTGCATTCGTGTTGAACGAATCAGCATCTTCAATGCTATCAATGTATAGCCGATATTCAAGACAAATACAAGCACTTCCAGCATATGCAGCATCAATATGGAACCACATCCCATTTCTCTTAGCAACTATTGCTAGCATAAACAGGGATTAACTACCGTTGAAGAAACTATACCAACCTTGAATGAATCGGCGAAGGATCGAAGCCGTCTCGAGCCCTAAACTCCAAATCCCTCAACCGGCCGTTCCAGCGGGGTGCGCGAGACGAGTTGAAAGAAAATCGTTCGAGTCGAAATGGCGAACGAGAAATCGGAGACCAAAACCCTAACGGATCAAAAGAGAGAGAAAGAGAGCTCACCGATTCGGTGAGCCCGATCCCAGAGATTCGAGTCCGAGAATGGCGAAAGATAAAGCGGATCTCCGGTCGTCTTTAGATCGGGTCGATCCAGCGAACAGAACCACCGGCATCGTCGTCGCCGTAACCGCCGTCGCCTCCGATCGATCGAAATCGCACGCAAGGCCGGGAATGGAGTGATGACGATCGATCCTTTTCCTCTCCTCGATTCCCCCTTTCTTCCTCGTGAGCTCTCCACCGAACAAGAGATGAAGACCGTCGCTTTCCCCACACCCCCCGAGAGAGAGCGTGAAAAGGCCGAGAAAAAACCGTTCCTCCCCGAGTTAGAATCCTCCCCCAGCCTCGTGTGTGAAACCCCCAAGAGGGAGAGAGAGCTTGCGGGCGTCCGAGAGAGAAAGTCCCCGGCTCCGAGCTCAAGAGATGGCATGAAGATGATCCGAGAAGAAACGCAAGAAAGATGCCGCCATTGACGTCGTGGGAGGGCTAGGGTTCTGCTGCAACTGCCTCGAACTCCATTGATGACTCCACAGAAAATACGAACGCAGAGAGAGAGAGAGCCAGAGATCGTGTCAGGAGAGAGAGACCGAAAAAACCCCAAAACCATCGTCCTATATTTTTTTATTTTATTCTTTTTGTTTCTTTTGTTTTCTTTTCATTTTCATTTCATTTTTTTTTTTTTATGCTTTCCTTCATCCATTTTTTTTAATCTTTTGGGCTCTTTATTCTTTCTTTTTTTCTTTTTCTTTTCTTTTTTTCTTTTCTTCCTTATTTCTAATTTTTTATCTTTTCATTTCAAACAATTTTTTTACTTTTGCAAATTATTGTTTAAAATGTCGACGAAAATTTCGGGTGTCAACAGCTGCCCCTCTTTGGGTGGGAGCTCGAAGAGGTTCCACTCAAAGACAAAATTGATACCTGAAATTTTTAGTCAACTTGACTTTGGAAAATAGAATTTGACAAAAGCAATGATGGTTGGTTAAGGACGTACCTAATACTTACCTTTGCTCATCAGGGTATCTAAACTCTTGCTAGGGTTTATTCGCTCTATCTCTATTTCTCTCTCTCTCGTGGAATAGAATGAAGACAATGAAATCACTAAATGGAAAATGACTGATTTAAGGATAACCTACAAACCGTATGGTTTAGATTGGGAGAAAAGTCTCACCGTGTAAAAACGGGTTTCGACTAGGAGAAAGGTCTCACCGTATACAAACGGGTTTCGGCGAGAGTAAAGTCTCACCATATACAAAATGGGTTTCGACTAAAAGGAATGTCTCACCGTATACAAACGGGTTTCAACTAAGAGGGAGGTCTCACCGTATACGAACGGGTTTCGACCGAGTATGATAGTCTCACCGTATACAAACGGGTTTCGACTGAGAGGAAAGTCTCACCATTTACAAATGGGTTTCGACCGAGTATGATAGTCTCACCGTATACAAACGGGTTTCGGCGAGAGGAAGGTCTCACCGTATACGAACGGGTTTCGACCGAGTATGATAGTCTCACCGTATACAAACGGGTTTCGGCGAGAGGAAAGTCTCACCATTTACAAATGGGTTTCGACCGAGTATGATAGTCTCACCGTATACAAACGGGTTTCGACCGAGAGGAAAGTCTCACCACGTGGTTTAAGGATGACTTGGAACTTAGTGGTTTAAGGATGGACCCACGAACCTAAAAGACAAGGTTTAAGGATAACCTGGAACCTAATGGTTTAAGGATAGACCCACGAACCTAGTGGTTTAAGGATATACCCACGAACCTAGAAGACAAGGTTTAAGATGACCTAGAACTTGGGGACAAGGTTTTAAGTTGACCTAGAACTTGGGGACAAGGTTTTAAGTTGACCTAGAACTTGGGGACAAGGTTTTAAGATGACCTAGAACTTGGGGACAAGGTTTTAAGTTGACCTAAAACTTGGGGACAAGGTTTTAAGATGACCTAGAACTTGGGGACAAGGTTTTAAGATGACCTAGAACTTAGGGACAAGGTTTTAAGTTGACCTAGAACTTGGGGACAAGGTTTTAAGTTGACCTAGAACTTGGGGACAAGGTTTTAAGATGACCTAGAACTTGGGGACAAGGTTTTGAGTTAACCTAGAACTTAGGGACAAGGTTTTAAGTTAGAACTTGGGGACAAGGTTTTAAGATGACCTAGAACTTAGGGACAAGGTTTTAAGTTGACCTAGAACTTGGGGACAAGGTTTTAAGTTAACCTAGAACTTAGGGACAAGGTTTTAAGTTGACCTAGAACTTGGGGACAAGGTTTTAAGATGACCTAGAACTTAGGGACAAGGTTTTAAGTTGACCTAAAACTTGGGGACAATGATATGGTTTAGGATGACCAAAAACCGGTTCACTAAGGAACAAATATTTTGAAAAGAGTTTCAAGATTACTTGAGAGCCAATCTTGCGAAATAATGCCAATTGTCAAATCCTTTCAGAGAGTATTTTAAGAAAATGAGATTTGATTAACCATCTAAGGGTTAAGTCAAATATGCCAAGTGAAAATATCCTAATCAAAAAAGGTCTTTCACACTGACTCTCAAAAAGGGCTTTTGTTCCCAACCATTGATATGGGAAAACTGTTTAATCCTCACTAGAGAAGTTTCACCGAACCGATGTCTATGGCTTTCGGAAACGTTCACAGTGAATACAATCCATTGATCAAAAGGTCTTTTAAATGGGACCGTAATGATGGCTTGGTCATGGGCTTACACAAAGGGTATGCATTTTGAGGCCAAGAAATGAATATGCAATCAATATCTTCATCGGGTTTACAAGTCAAGAACCTTGAAGATAAGATAAGATAGGATTGCTTCCACTCCTTCTAGCGGTAGCTCCAATGTGATATTCTCATTTCAACTCGAACCATCCCAATCGGAAGAGACTTCGGATAAGGGTTGTAATGTTGGTTCGGGTAAGGCTTAGAAATGCTTGAAAAACTTTCAGATATCAAAAGGTTAAAAAGTGAGTGATTATCTTGGCATCATTACCATCACACGACTTCTAAAAAGTTCAACTCTTGAAATTTAACCTATCTCGAGAGTCCTTTGGGTAATTTGTCTTGAGACATGAGAGCTTTGCTCTTCGTTCTAATGATATTGCTTGCAATACATGTTTTCTCTTGCAAGATATTTCTTTTGTTTTTCAATGAATGATCTTTTGCATGATCATGGATTTCGCTTTTTTTGCACTCTTGCTTTTCTTTGCATTTTTTTTATGGGCACTGGCCTTGCTTTTACCAGGCACACTGCTCTTTCATGCCCCCTAGTTTTCATTCTCTTTTGAGCATCTAGGACTCTCGAGTGACATTTACAAACATCACCAATATTCTCAATTTTGTTGGTAAATCATGTGCTTTGCCCCCAGTGTGGGGAGATAATCATCACCTGGGGTTATGAAAGAATTGCATATGGCTCAAATTGGCTAAGCAATGGATAATTGTGTTTGTGGTAGTGAACGGAATGCTCTTCGTCACTTTGGGATGCTTCGAGTCTCGATAAGAAATCACCTGAAGCTAGCACAAGAAGATTGATGCAAGTGAAAGCAATAAAATCTTTCTTAATCTTTTGCTCCGTAATTTTCAACCAAGACCCCCTATTTTGCCCCAATGTGGGGTTGTTCTTGACAGGGTTATTTTGTAAATGCTCCATATTTGGCTCGAAGTGGCTTGCAAGGGATATCAATAGTGTTTGGGGATTGAGAAATGAAATGCCTTTATCATCTCAAATCAATGTATTCACTGTGAATGAATCATATGCCCTAAGACATGGTTCTTTTCACTCAATTCTCTCAAGGAGTGTATAAGGACGTGTTTGGTAAATGGGTTGCCTCTCATCATTTTAGGCACTACCACCTGGCATATTTAACAATTCTTTTCAGATTGTCCAAAGCACACTTTGGTTAAATTCAACTCCTTGGGGAAATGAAAATATAATGAAATTTTGTCTGAAATGACATGTTTCCTTGACCCTCTGGGGAGATTTTGGAAGTAAGATTGAACAAAATTTGTAGGCAGAACAGGCTTTGCTTAGCACATAGGTTCATTGCTAGAGTTCTAACTGTACTTCTAGAGTTCTAACCGACTCTAAAGTTTAAACTGACTCTTTTGGCATTCTAAGGAACATGGTCACTTCTAAATTCTAAAGAAGAATGGACACTTTTGAAAGTTTTGCACTCTTGAGATGAACCTCTTGCGAATAGGTAGAATCTTCATTAGAGATCCTGCAAAATGAACAAACATGTAGATGCAATATGTATGCATGAAAATGCATGATGCAAACATCCTAAAATGGCTCGAGATTCAATCCAAAAATGGCTCAAAGGCCTTTCACTTTATTCATGGATAATACTTCTTGACAGCATCAACATTTACAGGTCTTGGCAATTCATGACCATCAATTTCTACAAGGATTAGTGCCCCACCGGGTAGCACTTTCTTTACAATATATGGACCTTCATAGTTTGGAGTAAACTTTCCGCGAGGATATGGAATGATAGGTAAAACCTTCCTCAAGACAAGATCGTTGATCTCAAAATGTCTTGGTCTAACCTTGCGATTAAATGACCTAGCTACTCTCTTCTGATAGCTTTATCCATGGCATAAGGCTTTTACCCTCTTTTCATCAATCATATTAAGTTGTTCAAATCTTTGTTGAACACATTGAGCTTCGAGAGCTTGATTTAAGAAAGTACCCTTAGTGAAGGAATTTTCACTTCCACGGGTAATACAGCTTCCGTCCCATAAACCAATGAGAATAGTGTTGCCCCCAGTCAAAGTACGAATTGAAGTTCGATAAGCAAACAAAGCATATGACAACCGATCATGCCAATCACGATAATTTTCTGCCGTTTTGGTTAAAATCTTCTTGATGTTCTTATTTGCCGCTTCCACAGCTCCATTCATTTGTGGGCGATAAGGAGAAGAATTCAAATGGCGAATGTGGAATTCTCCAAGTAAACCATCCACCACTTTATTGTTCAAGTTTGATCCATTATCTGTGATGATCGCCAGAACTCCATATCGGGCGATGATATCACGACGGATGAATTTTGCCACACTCTTTGCAGTAACATGGGCATAAGAATTGGCTTCAATCCATTTGGTGAAGTAATCAATGGCTACCAAGATAAAACGATGTCCATTTGATGCTTTAGGATTAATTGGTCCGATGATGTCGATGCCCCACATTGAAAAAGGCCAGGACTCAGACATTTGATGTAGCTCATTAGGAGGAGCATTGATTTTGTCTCCATAGACTTGGCATTGATGACAGCACCTCACATGCTTAATACAATCAGCTTCCCTGGTCAACCAATAATAACCGAGCTTCATGATTTTTCTAGCCAAGAGATGACCGTTCATATGAATGCCACACTCTCCTTCGTATATTTCTTTCAAGAGCCCAATTAATACATTGGCATCCGCTTGAGAGAGACCTGCCCCAATCTTGGTTTCCCAAATTTATAGTGACTGGCTGTTCGGTGGTAGGAGGTTTGGACTCTTCATGTCTGAGCCATTCTTTTTCAATACCTCGAAGATCATCTTCATTCTCTGAGTCGGAATAATTGGGTTCGTCAAAGTCTTTTGAATGCGAATCCGAGCCATGCAAATGACTATCATGATGTGAAATGCCATGCCTGAGATGCAATTGAAAAATGGTTAGCATATGTACATCTAAATGAATGTGATGCATGTAAATGTAATGAAAATTTGTTTTCAACTTCAAGTTGTTTTTTTTGAAAAATTTATTGGGAACTAGCCCTCATGTCATTGGACGTCTTTGTTCCACCAAAACATTTTGAAACTATAGATCGTGTGAAGGCTCAGGCCTCAAAGCATCATCATAGGACTGATTTTGGCCTCACACGTCTATTAACAAAACATGAATTTTATTGATATGCGAAATTGCATTACAACGTATATCATCTTGGATCAGAAAGTTTATGATCCAGATTATTACAAGTACAAACGAATGAAATGAACAGAATTCCCTCGTAGGGGAGAATGAATGAAATTCCCTCACGGGGAGAAATGAATCGAATACAACTAAAAATTAAATGCAAGAACTAGAAACATCCCTTATACAATGGGAACTATGGGTTCTTCATTTGCATCGATAGCGCCCGACCATGTTGACATCTTCAGAATGCTTTGGAAGAGGATTTTGTTGGACATTCGACGCTGAGTCTTTAAAGGTGAGCAGCTTTTTATCCAGCAAATTCTGGACCTTCGAACGGAGCACCAGACAGTTGTCCACATGATGACCTCTCTCTCCCATATGATAATCACACGTCTTATTAAAGTCGAACCCGACAAATTTTGGCGGATTATCTCTCGGAATCTCTTTTGCCACAAGATGATTTTCGATCAGCATTGGAAGTAGTTGAGACATTGGTCTAGGCAATGGAGTGAATTGCCTTTGAGGAGCTTTTCTTTTGCACTCAAAGTTTCCGGAAGATCCCCCTACTTTTATAGTAGGCGTATTTATCGAAAGTAGTTGAGACATTGGTCTAGGCAATGGAGTGAATTGCCTTTGAGGAGCTTTTCTTTTGCACTCAAAGTTTCCGGAAGATCTCCCCACTTTTATAGTAGGTGTATGAGCTGTAGGAAGATTCATGGTAGGAGAAGAAAAAACTATAGACGTTAAGCTCTTGACTTGGTTGGAGAGATCGACCAATAACGTCATCATTTGTGCCATTTGATTCTCCATATTAATGACACGGGCTCGGATATCTTCATTTTCCATCTTTATTTGGCGGCGAGTTCGTATAACAAATCTTTCTTCAGCCGTTTTTTAAAACCTCCTGTAAAAGAAAATGACTCAAATTAGTACCGATCAAAAGAAACCATTAAAGTACAAATCCTAGTCAATTTTATATTTTCTTGAGATGAAATAATGATAAGAAGTGTATATGATCCCAGTATCATATAACATCCTCTTATCAAAATTTCTTCAAAAGAAATTATACAATTGAAAAGGAACGACGACAAATATTTAATCGAATGCCCCTTTTCTAAAAATTACATGAAAATGTTCATGAATTTCATTTATTCCAATCGAACAATTACAAGGGAAACAAAACCTTGCTTTGTTGAAGCTTACAAAGTAGTTCGATTTTACAAGGAATATGAAAAATGAATACAGGGAAACCTTGATAGAAATGAGGAAAACACAAAAGAATTCCCTTTACAAGAAAAGAAATATGAATTCGAAACCTAAGAACTAGGTGGGATCGTGTGGAGACGTTTGTTATCATGGGCCAAGCGTTCCTCATCGATCAAAGCATCGTCTTCTTGTTTGATAATATGAGCTCCTTGAAATCCCTGAGGCTCGGGTAATTTTTCCACAGTCTTGATGTCTTGAGTCGAGATTCACCAATAGTCTTGAGATTCCCAACCATGGGATCACATCCACTTCAAGTTTACCCATCTAAACCTAAACCTAAAGGGGCACTCATGATTAAACATATGGTCGTTGGAATATAAAACGCATAATTGAAATATGGAAAGTAAAAAGATAAAGACGATAAAAAGGAACGATTACTTACCCACAAAACACATGGCAAACACAAGTCACATGTCGCATGAAACTGTGAGGTTTTGACGCCTAAGGTAAGGGTGCTAAAGGCTCAAGGTCCTCATCCCAAAGGATAAAAATAGTTTACCCACCGCTACTATCGTCGGTCAGTGCTATTTTTATCGGTTGGGATGAGCGGGTTTATGTAAGTAATGGATTACCACGAGCATCCACTCGCAGATTCCACCCATAAACCCTCCTAAGGTCCTAAATCGAGCGATCGGGGTTTTAGACCGCGGTTGTGTGTGCGGTGTCGTGCTAAAGCTAGTAAACATGCATTTAAATTTAAACATCCAGCACTTCAATATAAACCCACATACATTCATTCATCCTTACACCACCTGCAAAACAAATGGTTTACAAGCACGCCTCCCCTTATAACTCCCACCTACAAAACCATTTAACACGAGGTTAGTGACTAACCTGATTTTCCACGTGACTTTGACATGCAGACGATCCTACAAGAGACATGTCAGTTAAAACACAACAACCATTTTTAAACGGCTTCAAGTCCTCTTAACCTAGTAACCAGTCCCCAGTGGAGTCGCCAAGCCTGTCGCGACCCGATCTCGCCACCCCCTCGAAATGATATCCAAGGATGGGAAAGGTCGGATTTAGGGGTACTTGATCACGAAAGTTCCCTCATAGCTTGCATTCCAAAAGACGTCATCACCTCGCCTTTTGGATCAAGCCTCTCATGAGTTCACTCCCCGAGATCGCGAGCTCTCCCAAGCTCGTACCCGCGTGACAGCGGAATGTCACGATCCATACCCACATAAGCGACACCTAAAAAAAAAAAAAAAGGAGTCAAATGTGGATATCGAATTTAAGGGTACTTTTACCATGGTAGCCCTCTTGATAGTTAGCTTCACCCATTAGGATGGCATCACTTCATCCTTTGGGTTATTCCCACATCAAGTATGCTAAACCATAGTGAGTTTCATCGAAACTCATACCCCGCGTGACAGCGGATTTATTTATATGATCTAGGTATTTAACAACCTAAAAAATATACAGGAGTCGCCACTAGCCTCAACTTTAGGGGTCGGCTAGAAACCCAATCGAGGGTCGGGAGTGTTCCATCGATTCCTACGCAACCAGATATCTAGGTTCGGGACTTGGGTTACGCTAATATTGCTATTAGCGCCCTTTCGGTACCTAAACAGTATGTTGTGCTTTTCCTAACATGTCCATGCGTTTCTTTTTATATTTTCAGGATCATCAATTTCTATACTAAGTGATCATGCGTGGTTGATCATTTTCATGCTATTCTTATTTCTAAAAAATAAAAAGGAAAACAACCAATGAAATTGAAATTGCAAAACGTTAAGTAAGCAATCAAGGAAAAACAGTAAATCTATCAGGCAATCCTAAAAAATATAAAAGAGAAAACAAACGAGAAAGAAAGGAAACCCGCAACTCGTCAGGCTTTATACAATGCATAAAACCCGAGACATGTGTCGGGAAAACAAAAAGTACATGACAATGGTCGGAATGGACATCGACCTCCACCATCTTCACGCCTTACACCTTCTCTATCTTCGGGGTCCTAATCTAGACCTAATCTAAGAAACATATGAATAGGTGCATACAAGTGAAAGAAACAAATTTCTAAATCAAATGGTATGTAAATGATGCAAAATTAACATCATCTGAAAGATTAAGATGAATCCTAAGACTTCCTAATAGGATTCAAGTCCAATCAAGATCTAATTGATGGTCAAAAATTGATATTTGTGAAATCGCGCATGTCAGTCACAAACAAAACAAAATACAATGCATGTTTAATGGTTCGTAAGACCACCTAGACAATGCATAAAAATGTGAAACTTGCACATGACATAAGGTTGAATGCGGAAAAAGTTTGGGTAAACATTTAACCCTGAATCAGAATGCAAAGAAATCACACAGGTCATTAACATTGCAAAGTGACTTAGAACTAAGAATGTCATGCATGACAAATTTCAATTGCAATTAGCCAAATGAATGCATGATATTCACATCAAACGAGATTCAAATATGATATGCCATGCGTCTTTCCGAAGTCTGAAATGCCCTTTATGAATATCTACAACACATCGAAGGCAATTGGACACATCTACTAGCTCATTCAAGGCAAACAGCAATCAGGTCACAGACAAGACAGTTCACACTAAGGACGATTTAATGAGCATTTTCCTAATCAAATCAACTCCAGAAAATTCTGAAAAAATTATATGTTGTAGCCAAGGACATTTCAAGCAACTTTTCATGAGACACCGATCTATGAATTCAAGTACAAAATTCAGTAGAAAATCGGGAAAACAGTCAAGGTCGAACAATGCATAACAGTAAACTACAATATATCAGTTTTCCAGAATCATCTCCTAATTTTCGAAGAAGATTTCAGATAGCTAATGATATCGGATCGAGGCGTGCTATAGCTCGTTAGAAAGCTAATCAAACCATCTTTGACTTTCATGAAGACATCGAGCACCAAAAAGCACATATACTAACTCAATTCTGGGCATACGCACAAAGAGGTCTGTCAGGAATCCGAGGTTGCAGAACAGTTGTCATCCAAGTTCAAAAATCATAGAACCAAAAGATCTAACTGTAATCAAACTCTAAATCAATCAAGTATTGATTCTAATCAGATTCGCAATGCATCCTTTTCTAAAAAAAATTCAAGAGCAGGGATATCTTTACAATGCAGTACTTCTCTTCTTTTTAATGATGAAAGCTCCTCAAGAATAAACGCTAAAGATATTGTGAATCCACTAGTAGATATGAAAATCTATTGCTGCATGCTGCAGTCAAGAATCTAAGCAACAAAAATGATATTTACATGATTCACGTACTATTCTATATAGGTAGAAAGGAAAGTAATGCAGTACATGTGCAATTGAACTACATATAATGTTCAAAGACTTTATCTATAACCAGGAAATATTGCCAAGACGAGCAACAATGACAGTTCTGAACCTATACACAGGTTCCATGATCTAAACGAGATACTTGGAAAAATTTGAGCATAGACAATCAAACGCATTCATCCAAATGATTCGGTCCTTCGAATCAGCATACTCTAAAACCACAGATGATGGAAGACTAGTGATAACAAAATTCCCCACTCCCGTGTATCGAACGGAACAAACGCCATTATTTCAAACAGAGACATCAATCTCATCAGCATGTGACATAAGAAAACGTATAATTTACGTTTATCCAGAGAGATGAACAATCAAAATTTGTCAGACATCACTCATGTGCATTCGTGTTGAACGAATCAGCATCTTCAATGCTATCAATGTATAGCCGATATTCAAGACAAATACAAGCACTTCCAGCATATGCAGCATCAATATGGAACCACATCCCATTTCTCTTAGCAACTATTGCTAGCATAAACAGGGATTAACTACCGTTGAAGAAACTATACCAACCTTGAATGAATCGGCGAAGGATCGAAGCTGTCTGAGCCCTAAACTCCAAATCCCTCAACCGGCCGTTCCAGCAGGGGTGCGCGAGACAGAGTTGAAAGAAAATCGTTCGAGTCAGAAATGGCGAACGAGAAATCGGAGACCAAACCCTAACGGATCAAAAGAGAGAGAAAGAGAGCTCACCGATTCGGTGAGCCCGATCCCCAGAGATTCGAGTCCGAGAATGGCGAAAGATAAAGCGGATCTCCGTCGTCTTTAGATCGGGTCGATCCAGCGAACAGAACCACCGGCATCGTCGTCGCCGTAACCGCCGTCGCCTCCGATCGATCGAAATCGCACGCAAGGCCGGGGAATGGAGTGATGACGATCGATCCTTTTTCCTCTCCTCGATTCCCCCTTTCTTCCTCGTGAGCTCTCCACCGAACAAGAGATGAAGACCGTCTGCTTTCCCCACACCCCCGAGAGAGAGCGTGAAAAGGCCAGGAAAACCGTTCCTCCCGAGTTAGAATCCTCCCCCAGGCCTCTGTGTGTGAAACCCCCAAGAGGGAGAGAGAGCTTGCGGGCGTCCGAGAGAAAGTCCCCGGCTCCGAGCTCAAGAGATGGCATGAAGATGATCCGAGAAGAAACGCAAGAAAGATGCCGCCATTGACGTCGTGGGAGGGCTAGGGTTCTGCTGCAACGCCTCGAACTCCATTGATGACTCCACAGAAAA